>NW_026930256.1:0-41974 GCF_032062105.1 Saccostrea cuccullata
AAGAGAAACAGGTAACTCTCATTTTCACTAAAATTTCTCTGATTTCAGGAGTTGTCTCCCCTTGAAAAGATCAATAATGGCGGATAAACAATATGGCATGCAGTCTTGTCACCAACGGACAGTTTTGACCACCCGTGTACCCATATTTCTACCAGATACCTCTGAAACCTTTGTTGTGTTCATCACACAGGTAAGAAAAACAAGATTTTTAATTCAAATAATTTTAATGAGCTAAATAATAAAGAATATAACATTTTTACATGTACAGACTCTCTCATATATTAAGAAAATGTCACATTTTACACATTACAGTAATACATTTATGATTCACATGTCACATTTTCCCCATTTACACAGTTGAAAATAATCAATGCATAATGAACCAGAAAAACAATTATTACATGTAAGATAGTTCACAAAATATATTTTAAATACAAATTTTATACATTTGAAATACATGTACATATCATCAATGCCCCCCCCCCCTTTCACAGTCTTACAACTTCCTTTTTAATTTTGGATCTGTTAATGATTTACTGTAAGTGTCTTTAGATTTTTTATCGTACAGCTGATATCTTTTAGATCTGTAGTATTTTCTTTGAAATTTATATTTTAACAGTTTTTGTTTCATTTTAAAGTAATTTTGTCTATTTTGTTGTTGTTTTAGATGATGGACCACTCTACTTCCTTTTACAACAGGTGCCCCTACAGATTCACAAAGTTCCAGTGTTGAGTTTCCATGACCCCTATTGAGTGAGTGTACAACTTTATGTATTCTACTTTCAAAATTTCTACTACTTGTAATACATTTTGGATTTGATTTTAAATATGCTCTATTTACAGATTCAGATTTTTGTGTACAAGTATGATATTTGATTCTATCAAGATTACTTTGTCCTAAAGTCAAATTTATACAGTCTTTTAACAAACATTTGTCTTTTTCTGTCATGTTTAATTCAAAGTCACTAGGCAACACTGAAGATTTCCACTTATTGCTTTTCAGTCCACGACAGGAAAAGGAATAGAGTTGACAGGACTTCCCGCACTGTCCCTGGTAGCAGTTTATGAGGGAACCAACCGCAGTAGACATAGCACGCTTCATCAAAGGTAAGTCGCCGGAGTAGTGTTTGTAGCAATTCTCGTACTCTGTCCTGCATCGAAGCTTCAGGTCCAAGGCAAATCTTCGCTGCATGGATTCTCTTATGGCCTTGGTTCTTCCCGGAAACATATGACTGCTGAATGGAGCCTTAGCAGTCTGTTTTCTTTGAGAGTCAAAGAAGTGACGCAAGTCCTTAAGGTTTTCAATCACATGTCCTTGTTTTTCAGATGCACCAGATGCAGCGGCACTGTCTCCATCACTGGTGAAATGGGATATTACTAGTGGCCGGTCATCACTCTGTAACTCACCGACACAATTAGCAGCCCATCTCTTCTCGTCTCCAATGGTGGTCTCCGGAGGAATGGTTGCAGTGCAGTCTTCATGTCCTGGGCAGGTAACCTCTTTTCCTTTGCTTCGTAGGTGTGCGCCTTTCTTACAAAGTTTATTCCCACAGAAAACTGCTACCACATTCTTCCTCTGAGTTACATTTTCACTTACGGTATACGTCACTTGGGTGGCAGCTTGGAATGGGGTTTTCCCAATGGCACTGAAGGTGGCATTATTGTACCGAGCATCTCCTTCGGCTCTGATGGGGGTATCCGGAAGTCCACATTTTTCATTAAGTTCTTGAATATTCTGCCGAATTTTCTTCATACTGTTTTTATTTACATCAGTTATAATTTTCCCCACTTTGTTGCAGGTCTGTTGCATGTTGGCGGCTGACGCTGGTTCAATATTTGCACCAAGAAGCATACCACGCATACCCTCTGTTGTAAGACTGGTACCCAGGTGACCGACGGCCATGGCCACATTCAGCTGTGCAGCTCTTCGTCCCCTTCCAGATCTTCTCACCTCTTCGTAAAGCTTTTCTCGTTGACTGGTATAGTGGCACTTCTTACATCGGATGGAAAGGATCCATGCCAGGCCTCGTTTTTCCTCCCCATGCTGATTCCAGTCCAGTGGACCATCACAGTCAGGAAACTTCTGTAAGTGTTCTTTGAATGCATTGTTCCACAATTTAGCAGTCTTTTCTTGGTGAAGTACCTTGTATAATTTTGCATTTGGGTCATCTGACACAGATTCCATGTAGGTGTCCACTGGCTGGACCTCACTTGGCCCGGGTCGTAAAAACTTCATCTCGCTGCTTCGGCTCTTGGCATCTATAACTGTAAACACCCCATTTTTCTGTGGCCGTACAATGTCCTGAAACTCTTCTTTACTTAGTCTTCTTATGGGAACTAGAGATTGGACTGGGCTGGTGGTCCCTGTTTTCTTCTGGCCTTTGTTGTGAGGAATACTTCCTTTTTTGTATTGATGTTGATGCAACCATTTTGGTCCTTTCTTTGGCATGGTAATTATTTAACTGTATACTTGTAGACTTTTTCTAAGAATATGCTATTGTATGTGGTGCACATTTTTAAGTATTGTAAACTTTTGTGTTGTTTATTTATTTTAGAGCTGCCTGGTCTTCTGAGAGAAACTCCATTCTTTGATGACTGATGGAAAAGCCTCATCACCCCCCACTGCTAAAGAACCCCTTATCTTAATCACCAGCCATTAATCAGTGATCACTGTTATCAAAGCTCCAAGGTACATTATTGAAGTCTCTTTTGAAACCATTTTTTCCAGTCTCTGACTTTGTTTTAGAATTAAGATTTTCACTTTTTTGCTAATTAATTCCTTAAAAATCAGTTAACTTCCTGTTTCTTAGCTAATTAGAGCTCATTAATTAGAGTTGAAATTATTTTTTAGCATATAGCCAAAAACTACAATACTTCAACTTTCAATTCATTCAATTTTTTTTTCTTAATAATTCACTCATTAAATTTTTTCAAGTTTTGAAATTAATATGCTAAAGATGAATTTGTACAGAAATTTAGCCTAAAATTCAATAATCTGTTAGGAAGAGTTATCTCCTATTTTTCATCCCTTAAGGACAAAGATAAATTTTGATGCACTAGTATATGAAAGATAAATAACTCAGAGACATTTTGTGCAAATTTCATTTAATTTAATTAACTTTTAATTGTCTTAAAGAGAAACAGGTAACTCTCATTTTCACTAAAATTTCTCTGATTTCAGGAGTTGTCTCCCCTTGAAAAGATCAATAATGGCGGATAAACAATGCGGCATGCAGTCTTGTCACCAACGGACAGTTTTGACCACCCGTGTACCCATATTTCTACCAGATACCTCTGAAACCTTTGTTGTGTTCATCACACAGGTAAGAAAAACAAGATTTTTAATTCAAATAATTTTAATGAGCTAAATAATAAAGAATATAACATTTTTACATGTACAGACTCTCTCGTATAACAAAATGTCACATTTTACACATACAATAATACATTATTCAAATGTCATCATTTTCCCCATTTACACAGTTGAAAATAATCAATGCATAATGAACCATAAAAACAATTATTACATGTAAGATAGTTCACAAAATATATTTTAAATACAAATTTTATACATTTGAAATACATGTACATATCATCAATGCCCCCCCCCCCCCCCTTTCACAGTCTTACAACTTCCTTTTTAATTTTGGATCTGTTAATGATTTACTGTAAGTGTCTTTAGATTTTTTATCGTACAGCTGATATCTTTTAGATCTGTAGTATTTTCTTTGAAATTTATATTTTAACAGTTTTTGTTTCATTTTAAAGTAATTTTGTCTATTTTGTTGTTGTTTTAGATGATGGACCACTCTACTTCCTTTTACAACAGGTGCCCCTACAGATTCACAAAGTTCCAGTGTTGAGTTTCCATGACCCCTATTGAGTGAGTGTACAACTTTATGTATTCTACTTTCAAAATTTCTACTACTTGTAATACATTTTGGATTTGATTTTAAATATGCTCTATTTACAGATTCAGATTTTTGTGTACAAGTATGATATTTGATTCTATCAAGATTACTTTGTCCTAAAGTCAAATTTATACAGTCTTTTAACAAACATTTGTCTTTTTCTGTCATGTTTAATTCAAAGTCACTAGGCAACACTGAAGATTTCCACTTATTGCTTTTCAGTCCACGACAGGAAAAGGAATAGAGTTGACAGGACTTCCCGCACTGTCCCTGGTAGCAGTTTATGAGGGAACCAACCGCAGTAGACATAGCACGCTTCATCAAAGGTAAGTCGCCGGAGTAGTGTTTGTAGCAATTCTCGTACTCTGTCCTGCATCGAAGCTTCAGGTCCAAGGCAAATCTTCGCTGCATGGATTCTCTTATGGCCTTGGTTCTTCCCGGAAACATATGACTGCTGAATGGAGCCTTAGCAGTCTGTTTTCTTTGAGAGTCAAAGAAGTGACGCAAGTCCTTAAGGTTTTCAATCACATGTCCTTGTTTTTCAGATGCACCAGATGCAGCGGCACTGTCTCCATCACTGGTGAAATGGGATATTACTAGTGGCCGGTCATCACTCTGTAACTCACCGACACAATTAGCAGCCCATCTCTTCTCGTCTCCAATGGTGGTCTCCGGAGGAATGGTTGCAGTGCAGTCTTCATGTCCTGGGCAGGTAACCTCTTTTCCTTTGCTTCGTAGGTGTGCGCCTTTCTTACAAAGTTTATTCCCACAGAAAACTGCTACCACATTCTTCCTCTGAGTTACATTTTCACTTACGGTATACGTCACTTGGGTGGCAGCTTGGAATGGGGTTTTCCCAATGGCACTGAAGGTGGCATTATTGTACCGAGCATCTCCTTCGGCTCTGATGGGGGTATCCGGAAGTCCACATTTTTCATTAAGTTCTTGAATATTCTGCCGAATTTTCTTCATACTGTTTTTATTTACATCAGTTATAATTTTCCCCACTTTGTTGCAGGTCTGTTGCATGTTGGCGGCTGACGCTGGTTCAATATTTGCACCAAGAAGCATACCACGCATACCCTCTGTTGTAAGACTGGTACCCAGGTGACCGACGGCCATGGCCACATTCAGCTGTGCAGCTCTTCGTCCCCTTCCAGATCTTCTCACCTCTTCGTAAAGCTTTTCTCGTTGACTGGTATAGTGGCACTTCTTACATCGGATGGAAAGGATCCATGCCAGGCCTCGTTTTTCCTCCCCATGCTGATTCCAGTCCAGTGGACCATCACAGTCAGGAAACTTCTGTAAGTGTTCTTTGAATGCATTGTTCCACAATTTAGCAGTCTTTTCTTGGTGAAGTACCTTGTATAATTTTGCATTTGGGTCATCTGACACAGATTCCATGTAGGTGTCCACTGGCTGGACCTCACTTGGCCCGGGTCGTAAAAACTTCATCTCGCTGCTTCGGCTCTTGGCATCTATAACTGTAAACACCCCATTTTTCTGTGGCCGTACAATGTCCTGAAACTCTTCTTTACTTAGTCTTCTTATGGGAACTAGAGATTGGACTGGGCTGGTGGTCCCTGTTTTCTTCTGGCCTTTGTTGTGAGGAATACTTCCTTTTTTGTATTGATGTTGATGCAACCATTTTGGTCCTTTCTTTGGCATGGTAATTATTTAACTGTATACTTGTAGACTTTTTCTAAGAATATGCTATTGTATGTGGTGCACATTTTTAAGTATTGTAAACTTTTGTGTTGTTTATTTATTTTAGAGCTGCCTGGTCTTCTAAGAGAAACTCCATTCTTTGATGACTGATGGAAAAGCCTCATCACCCCCCACTGCTAAAGAACCCCTTATCTTAATCACCAGCCATTAATCAGTGATCACTGTTATCAAAGCTCCAAGGTACATTATTGAAGTCTCTTTTGAAACCATTTTTTCCAGTCTCTGACTTTGTTTTAGAATTAAGATTTTCACTTTTTTGCTAATTAATTCCTTAAAAATCAGTTAACTTCCTGTTTCTTAGCTAATTAGAGCTCATTAATTAGAGTTGAAATTATTTTTTAGCATATAGCCAAAAACTACAATACTTCAACTTTCAATTCATTCAATTTTTTTTTCTTAATAATTCACTCATTAAATTTTTTCAAGTTTTGAAATTAATATGCTAAAGATGAATTTGTACAGAAATTTAGCCTAAAATTCAATAATCTGTTAGGAAGAGTTATCTCCTATTTTTCATCCCTTAAGGACAAAGATAAATTTTGATGCACTAGTATATGAAAGATAAATAACTCAGAGACATTTTGTGCAAATTTCATTTAATTTAATTAACTTTTAATTGTCTTAAAGAGAAACAGGTAACTCTCATTTTCACTAAAATTTCTCTGATTTCAGGAGTTGTCTCCCCTTGAAAAGATCAATAATGGCGGATAAACAATGCGGCATGCAGTCTTGTCACCAACGGACAGTTTTGACCACCCGTGTACCCATATTTCTACCAGATACCTCTGAAACCTTTGTTGTGTTCATCACACAGGTAAGAAAAACAAGATTTTTAATTCAAATAATTTTAATGAGCTAAATAATAAAGAATATAACATTTTTACATGTACAGACTCTCTCGTATAACAAAATGTCACATTTTACACATACAATAATACATTATTCAAATGTCATCATTTTCCCCATTTACACAGTTGAAAATAATCAATGCATAATGAACCATAAAAACAATTATTACATGTAAGATAGTTCACAAAATATATTTTAAATACAAATTTTATACATTTGAAATACATGTACATATCATCAATGCCCCCCCCCCCCCCCCCTTTCACAGTCTTACAACTTCCTTTTTAATTTTGGATCTGTTAATGATTTACTGTAAGTGTCTTTAGATTTTTTATCGTACAGCTGATATCTTTTAGATCTGTAGTATTTTCTTTGAAATTTATATTTTAACAGTTTTTGTTTCATTTTAAAGTAATTTTGTCTATTTTGTTGTTGTTTTAGATGATGGACCACTCTACTTCCTTTTACAACAGGTGCCCCTACAGATTCACAAAGTTCCAGTGTTGAGTTTCCATGACCCCTATTGAGTGAGTGTACAACTTTATGTATTCTACTTTCAAAATTTCTACTACTTGTAATACATTTTGGATTTGATTTTAAATATGCTCTATTTACAGATTCAGATTTTTGTGTACAAGTATGATATTTGATTCTATCAAGATTACTTTGTCCTAAAGTCAAATTTATACAGTCTTTTAACAAACATTTGTCTTTTTCTGTCATGTTTAATTCAAAGTCACTAGGCAACACTGAAGATTTCCACTTATTGCTTTTCAGTCCACGACAGGAAAAGGAATAGAGTTGACAGGACTTCCCGCACTGTCCCTGGTAGCAGTTTATGAGGGAACCAACCGCAGTAGACATAGCACGCTTCATCAAAGGTAAGTCGCCGGAGTAGTGTTTGTAGCAATTCTCGTACTCTGTCCTGCATCGAAGCTTCAGGTCCAAGGCAAATCTTCGCTGCATGGATTCTCTTATGGCCTTGGTTCTTCCCGGAAACATATGACTGCTGAATGGAGCCTTAGCAGTCTGTTTTCTTTGAGAGTCAAAGAAGTGACGCAAGTCCTTAAGGTTTTCAATCACATGTCCTTGTTTTTCAGATGCACCAGATGCAGCGGCACTGTCTCCATCACTGGTGAAATGGGATATTACTAGTGGCCGGTCATCACTCTGTAACTCACCGACACAATTAGCAGCCCATCTCTTCTCGTCTCCAATGGTGGTCTCCGGAGGAATGGTTGCAGTGCAGTCTTCATGTCCTGGGCAGGTAACCTCTTTTCCTTTGCTTCGTAGGTGTGCGCCTTTCTTACAAAGTTTATTCCCACAGAAAACTGCTACCACATTCTTCCTCTGAGTTACATTTTCACTTACGGTATACGTCACTTGGGTGGCAGCTTGGAATGGGGTTTTCCCAATGGCACTGAAGGTGGCATTATTGTACCGAGCATCTCCTTCGGCTCTGATGGGGGTATCCGGAAGTCCACATTTTTCATTAAGTTCTTGAATATTCTGCCGAATTTTCTTCATACTGTTTTTATTTACATCAGTTATAATTTTCCCCACTTTGTTGCAGGTCTGTTGCATGTTGGCGGCTGACGCTGGTTCAATATTTGCACCAAGAAGCATACCACGCATACCCTCTGTTGTAAGACTGGTACCCAGGTGACCGACGGCCATGGCCACATTCAGCTGTGCAGCTCTTCGTCCCCTTCCAGATCTTCTCACCTCTTCGTAAAGCTTTTCTCGTTGACTGGTATAGTGGCACTTCTTACATCGGATGGAAAGGATCCATGCCAGGCCTCGTTTTTCCTCCCCATGCTGATTCCAGTCCAGTGGACCATCACAGTCAGGAAACTTCTGTAAGTGTTCTTTGAATGCATTGTTCCACAATTTAGCAGTCTTTTCTTGGTGAAGTACCTTGTATAATTTTGCATTTGGGTCATCTGACACAGATTCCATGTAGGTGTCCACTGGCTGGACCTCACTTGGCCCGGGTCGTAAAAACTTCATCTCGCTGCTTCGGCTCTTGGCATCTATAACTGTAAACACCCCATTTTTCTGTGGCCGTACAATGTCCTGAAACTCTTCTTTACTTAGTCTTCTTATGGGAACTAGAGATTGGACTGGGCTGGTGGTCCCTGTTTTCTTCTGGCCTTTGTTGTGAGGAATACTTCCTTTTTTGTATTGATGTTGATGCAACCATTTTGGTCCTTTCTTTGGCATGGTAATTATTTAACTGTATACTTGTAGACTTTTTCTAAGAATATGCTATTGTATGTGGTGCACATTTTTAAGTATTGTAAACTTTTGTGTTGTTTATTTATTTTAGAGCTGCCTGGTCTTCTAAGAGAAACTCCATTCTTTGATGACTGATGGAAAAGCCTCATCACCCCCCACTGCTAAAGAACCCCTTATCTTAATCACCAGCCATTAATCAGTGATCACTGTTATCAAAGCTCCAAGGTACATTATTGAAGTCTCTTTTGAAACCATTTTTTCCAGTCTCTGACTTTGTTTTAGAATTAAGATTTTCACTTTTTTGCTAATTAATTCCTTAAAAATCAGTTAACTTCCTGTTTCTTAGCTAATTAGAGCTCATTAATTAGAGTTGAAATTATTTTTTAGCATATAGCCAAAAACTACAATACTTCAACTTTCAATTCATTCAATTTTTTTTTCTTAATAATTCACTCATTAAATTTTTTCAAGTTTTGAAATTAATATGCTAAAGATGAATTTGTACAGAAATTTAGCCTAAAATTCAATAATCTGTTAGGAAGAGTTATCTCCTATTTTTCATCCCTTAAGGACAAAGATAAATTTTGATGCACTAGTATATGAAAGATAAATAACTCAGAGACATTTTGTGCAAATTTCATTTAATTTAATTAACTTTTAATTGTCTTAAAGAGAAACAGGTAACTCTCATTTTCACTAAAATTTCTCTGATTTCAGGAGTTGTCTCCCCTTGAAAAGATCAATAATGGCGGATAAACAATGCGGCATGCAGTCTTGTCACCAACGGACAGTTTTGACCACCCGTGTACCCATATTTCTACCAGATACCTCTGAAACCTTTGTTGTGTTCATCACACAGGTAAGAAAAACAAGATTTTTAATTCAAATAATTTTAATGAGCTAAATAATAAAGAATATAACATTTTTACATGTACAGACTCTCTCGTATAACAAAATGTCACATTTTACACATACAATAATACATTATTCAAATGTCATCATTTTCCCCATTTACACAGTTGAAAATAATCAATGCATAATGAACCATAAAAACAATTATTACATGTAAGATAGTTCACAAAATATATTTTAAATACAAATTTTATACATTTGAAATACATGTACATATCATCAATGCCCCCCCCCCCCCCCTTTCACAGTCTTACAACTTCCTTTTTAATTTTGGATCTGTTAATGATTTACTGTAAGTGTCTTTAGATTTTTTATCGTACAGCTGATATCTTTTAGATCTGTAGTATTTTCTTTGAAATTTATATTTTAACAGTTTTTGTTTCATTTTAAAGTAATTTTGTCTATTTTGTTGTTGTTTTAGATGATGGACCACTCTACTTCCTTTTACAACAGGTGCCCCTACAGATTCACAAAGTTCCAGTGTTGAGTTTCCATGACCCCTATTGAGTGAGTGTACAACTTTATGTATTCTACTTTCAAAATTTCTACTACTTGTAATACATTTTGGATTTGATTTTAAATATGCTCTATTTACAGATTCAGATTTTTGTGTACAAGTATGATATTTGATTCTATCAAGATTACTTTGTCCTAAAGTCAAATTTATACAGTCTTTTAACAAACATTTGTCTTTTTCTGTCATGTTTAATTCAAAGTCACTAGGCAACACTGAAGATTTCCACTTATTGCTTTTCAGTCCACGACAGGAAAAGGAATAGAGTTGACAGGACTTCCCGCACTGTCCCTGGTAGCAGTTTATGAGGGAACCAACCGCAGTAGACATAGCACGCTTCATCAAAGGTAAGTCGCCGGAGTAGTGTTTGTAGCAATTCTCGTACTCTGTCCTGCATCGAAGCTTCAGGTCCAAGGCAAATCTTCGCTGCATGGATTCTCTTATGGCCTTGGTTCTTCCCGGAAACATATGACTGCTGAATGGAGCCTTAGCAGTCTGTTTTCTTTGAGAGTCAAAGAAGTGACGCAAGTCCTTAAGGTTTTCAATCACATGTCCTTGTTTTTCAGATGCACCAGATGCAGCGGCACTGTCTCCATCACTGGTGAAATGGGATATTACTAGTGGCCGGTCATCACTCTGTAACTCACCGACACAATTAGCAGCCCATCTCTTCTCGTCTCCAATGGTGGTCTCCGGAGGAATGGTTGCAGTGCAGTCTTCATGTCCTGGGCAGGTAACCTCTTTTCCTTTGCTTCGTAGGTGTGCGCCTTTCTTACAAAGTTTATTCCCACAGAAAACTGCTACCACATTCTTCCTCTGAGTTACATTTTCACTTACGGTATACGTCACTTGGGTGGCAGCTTGGAATGGGGTTTTCCCAATGGCACTGAAGGTGGCATTATTGTACCGAGCATCTCCTTCGGCTCTGATGGGGGTATCCGGAAGTCCACATTTTTCATTAAGTTCTTGAATATTCTGCCGAATTTTCTTCATACTGTTTTTATTTACATCAGTTATAATTTTCCCCACTTTGTTGCAGGTCTGTTGCATGTTGGCGGCTGACGCTGGTTCAATATTTGCACCAAGAAGCATACCACGCATACCCTCTGTTGTAAGACTGGTACCCAGGTGACCGACGGCCATGGCCACATTCAGCTGTGCAGCTCTTCGTCCCCTTCCAGATCTTCTCACCTCTTCGTAAAGCTTTTCTCGTTGACTGGTATAGTGGCACTTCTTACATCGGATGGAAAGGATCCATGCCAGGCCTCGTTTTTCCTCCCCATGCTGATTCCAGTCCAGTGGACCATCACAGTCAGGAAACTTCTGTAAGTGTTCTTTGAATGCATTGTTCCACAATTTAGCAGTCTTTTCTTGGTGAAGTACCTTGTATAATTTTGCATTTGGGTCATCTGACACAGATTCCATGTAGGTGTCCACTGGCTGGACCTCACTTGGCCCGGGTCGTAAAAACTTCATCTCGCTGCTTCGGCTCTTGGCATCTATAACTGTAAACACCCCATTTTTCTGTGGCCGTACAATGTCCTGAAACTCTTCTTTACTTAGTCTTCTTATGGGAACTAGAGATTGGACTGGGCTGGTGGTCCCTGTTTTCTTCTGGCCTTTGTTGTGAGGAATACTTCCTTTTTTGTATTGATGTTGATGCAACCATTTTGGTCCTTTCTTTGGCATGGTAATTATTTAACTGTATACTTGTAGACTTTTTCTAAGAATATGCTATTGTATGTGGTGCACATTTTTAAGTATTGTAAACTTTTGTGTTGTTTATTTATTTTAGAGCTGCCTGGTCTTCTAAGAGAAACTCCATTCTTTGATGACTGATGGAAAAGCCTCATCACCCCCCACTGCTAAAGAACCCCTTATCTTAATCACCAGCCATTAATCAGTGATCACTGTTATCAAAGCTCCAAGGTACATTATTGAAGTCTCTTTTGAAACCATTTTTTCCAGTCTCTGACTTTGTTTTAGAATTAAGATTTTCACTTTTTTGCTAATTAATTCCTTAAAAATCAGTTAACTTCCTGTTTCTTAGCTAATTAGAGCTCATTAATTAGAGTTGAAATTATTTTTTAGCATATAGCCAAAAACTACAATACTTCAACTTTCAATTCATTCAATTTTTTTTTCTTAATAATTCACTCATTAAATTTTTTCAAGTTTTGAAATTAATATGCTAAAGATGAATTTGTACAGAAATTTAGCCTAAAATTCAATAATCTGTTAGGAAGAGTTATCTCCTATTTTTCATCCCTTAAGGACAAAGATAAATTTTGATGCACTAGTATATGAAAGATAAATAACTCAGAGACATTTTGTGCAAATTTCATTTAATTTAATTAACTTTTAATTGTCTTAAAGAGAAACAGGTAACTCTCATTTTCACTAAAATTTCTCTGATTTCAGGAGTTGTCTCCCCTTGAAAAGATCAATAATGGCGGATAAACAATGCGGCATGCAGTCTTGTCACCAACGGACAGTTTTGACCACCCGTGTACCCATATTTCTACCAGATACCTCTGAAACCTTTGTTGTGTTCATCACACAGGTAAGAAAAACAAGATTTTTAATTCAAATAATTTTAATGAGCTAAATAATAAAGAATATAACATTTTTACATGTACAGACTCTCTCGTATAACAAAATGTCACATTTTACACATACAATAATACATTATTCAAATGTCATCATTTTCCCCATTTACACAGTTGAAAATAATCAATGCATAATGAACCATAAAAACAATTATTACATGTAAGATAGTTCACAAAATATATTTTAAATACAAATTTTATACATTTGAAATACATGTACATATCATCAATGCCCCCCCCCCCCCGCCCTTTCACAGTCTTACAACTTCCTTTTTAATTTTGGATCTGTTAATGATTTACTGTAAGTGTCTTTAGATTTTTTATCGTACAGCTGATATCTTTTAGATCTGTAGTATTTTCTTTGAAATTTATATTTTAACAGTTTTTGTTTCATTTTAAAGTAATTTTGTCTATTTTGTTGTTGTTTTAGATGATGGACCACTCTACTTCCTTTTACAACAGGTGCCCCTACAGATTCACAAAGTTCCAGTGTTGAGTTTCCATGACCCCTATTGAGTGAGTGTACAACTTTATGTATTCTACTTTCAAAATTTCTACTACTTGTAATACATTTTGGATTTGATTTTAAATATGCTCTATTTACAGATTCAGATTTTTGTGTACAAGTATGATATTTGATTCTATCAAGATTACTTTGTCCTAAAGTCAAATTTATACAGTCTTTTAACAAACATTTGTCTTTTTCTGTCATGTTTAATTCAAAGTCACTAGGCAACACTGAAGATTTCCACTTATTGCTTTTCAGTCCACGACAGGAAAAGGAATAGAGTTGACAGGACTTCCCGCACTGTCCCTGGTAGCAGTTTATGAGGGAACCAACCGCAGTAGACATAGCACGCTTCATCAAAGGTAAGTCGCCGGAGTAGTGTTTGTAGCAATTCTCGTACTCTGTCCTGCATCGAAGCTTCAGGTCCAAGGCAAATCTTCGCTGCATGGATTCTCTTATGGCCTTGGTTCTTCCCGGAAACATATGACTGCTGAATGGAGCCTTAGCAGTCTGTTTTCTTTGAGAGTCAAAGAAGTGACGCAAGTCCTTAAGGTTTTCAATCACATGTCCTTGTTTTTCAGATGCACCAGATGCAGCGGCACTGTCTCCATCACTGGTGAAATGGGATATTACTAGTGGCCGGTCATCACTCTGTAACTCACCGACACAATTAGCAGCCCATCTCTTCTCGTCTCCAATGGTGGTCTCCGGAGGAATGGTTGCAGTGCAGTCTTCATGTCCTGGGCAGGTAACCTCTTTTCCTTTGCTTCGTAGGTGTGCGCCTTTCTTACAAAGTTTATTCCCACAGAAAACTGCTACCACATTCTTCCTCTGAGTTACATTTTCACTTACGGTATACGTCACTTGGGTGGCAGCTTGGAATGGGGTTTTCCCAATGGCACTGAAGGTGGCATTATTGTACCGAGCATCTCCTTCGGCTCTGATGGGGGTATCCGGAAGTCCACATTTTTCATTAAGTTCTTGAATATTCTGCCGAATTTTCTTCATACTGTTTTTATTTACATCAGTTATAATTTTCCCCACTTTGTTGCAGGTCTGTTGCATGTTGGCGGCTGACGCTGGTTCAATATTTGCACCAAGAAGCATACCACGCATACCCTCTGTTGTAAGACTGGTACCCAGGTGACCGACGGCCATGGCCACATTCAGCTGTGCAGCTCTTCGTCCCCTTCCAGATCTTCTCACCTCTTCGTAAAGCTTTTCTCGTTGACTGGTATAGTGGCACTTCTTACATCGGATGGAAAGGATCCATGCCAGGCCTCGTTTTTCCTCCCCATGCTGATTCCAGTCCAGTGGACCATCACAGTCAGGAAACTTCTGTAAGTGTTCTTTGAATGCATTGTTCCACAATTTAGCAGTCTTTTCTTGGTGAAGTACCTTGTATAATTTTGCATTTGGGTCATCTGACACAGATTCCATGTAGGTGTCCACTGGCTGGACCTCACTTGGCCCGGGTCGTAAAAACTTCATCTCGCTGCTTCGGCTCTTGGCATCTATAACTGTAAACACCCCATTTTTCTGTGGCCGTACAATGTCCTGAAACTCTTCTTTACTTAGTCTTCTTATGGGAACTAGAGATTGGACTGGGCTGGTGGTCCCTGTTTTCTTCTGGCCTTTGTTGTGAGGAATACTTCCTTTTTTGTATTGATGTTGATGCAACCATTTTGGTCCTTTCTTTGGCATGGTAATTATTTAACTGTATACTTGTAGACTTTTTCTAAGAATATGCTATTGTATGTGGTGCACATTTTTAAGTATTGTAAACTTTTGTGTTGTTTATTTATTTTAGAGCTGCCTGGTCTTCTAAGAGAAACTCCATTCTTTGATGACTGATGGAAAAGCCTCATCACCCCCCACTGCTAAAGAACCCCTTATCTTAATCACCAGCCATTAATCAGTGATCACTGTTATCAAAGCTCCAAGGTACATTATTGAAGTCTCTTTTGAAACCATTTTTTCCAGTCTCTGACTTTGTTTTAGAATTAAGATTTTCACTTTTTTGCTAATTAATTCCTTAAAAATCAGTTAACTTCCTGTTTCTTAGCTAATTAGAGCTCATTAATTAGAGTTGAAATTATTTTTTAGCATATAGCCAAAAACTACAATACTTCAACTTTCAATTCATTCAATTTTTTTTTCTTAATAATTCACTCATTAAATTTTTTCAAGTTTTGAAATTAATATGCTAAAGATGAATTTGTACAGAAATTTAGCCTAAAATTCAATAATCTGTTAGGAAGAGTTATCTCCTATTTTTCATCCCTTAAGGACAAAGATAAATTTTGATGCACTAGTATATGAAAGATAAATAACTCAGAGACATTTTGTGCAAATTTCATTTAATTTAATTAACTTTTAATTGTCTTAAAGAGAAACAGGTAACTCTCATTTTCACTAAAATTTCTCTGATTTCAGGAGTTGTCTCCCCTTGAAAAGATCAATAATGGCGGATAAACAATGCGGCATGCAGTCTTGTCACCAACGGACAGTTTTGACCACCCGTGTACCCATATTTCTACCAGATACCTCTGAAACCTTTGTTGTGTTCATCACACAGGTAAGAAAAACAAGATTTTTAATTCAAATAATTTTAATGAGCTAAATAATAAAGAATATAACATTTTTACATGTACAGACTCTCTCGTATAACAAAATGTCACATTTTACACATACAATAATACATTATTCAAATGTCATCATTTTCCCCATTTACACAGTTGAAAATAATCAATGCATAATGAACCATAAAAACAATTATTACATGTAAGATAGTTCACAAAATATATTTTAAATACAAATTTTATACATTTGAAATACATGTACATATCATCAATGCCCCCCCCCCCCCCCCCCCCTTTCACAGTCTTACAACTTCCTTTTTAATTTTGGATCTGTTAATGATTTACTGTAAGTGTCTTTAGATTTTTTATCGTACAGCTGATATCTTTTAGATCTGTAGTATTTTCTTTGAAATTTATATTTTAACAGTTTTTGTTTCATTTTAAAGTAATTTTGTCTATTTTGTTGTTGTTTTAGATGATGGACCACTCTACTTCCTTTTACAACAGGTGCCCCTACAGATTCACAAAGTTCCAGTGTTGAGTTTCCATGACCCCTATTGAGTGAGTGTACAACTTTATGTATTCTACTTTCAAAATTTCTACTACTTGTAATACATTTTGGATTTGATTTTAAATATGCTCTATTTACAGATTCAGATTTTTGTGTACAAGTATGATATTTGATTCTATCAAGATTACTTTGTCCTAAAGTCAAATTTATACAGTCTTTTAACAAACATTTGTCTTTTTCTGTCATGTTTAATTCAAAGTCACTAGGCAACACTGAAGATTTCCACTTATTGCTTTTCAGTCCACGACAGGAAAAGGAATAGAGTTGACAGGACTTCCCGCACTGTCCCTGGTAGCAGTTTATGAGGGAACCAACCGCAGTAGACATAGCACGCTTCATCAAAGGTAAGTCGCCGGAGTAGTGTTTGTAGCAATTCTCGTACTCTGTCCTGCATCGAAGCTTCAGGTCCAAGGCAAATCTTCGCTGCATGGATTCTCTTATGGCCTTGGTTCTTCCCGGAAACATATGACTGCTGAATGGAGCCTTAGCAGTCTGTTTTCTTTGAGAGTCAAAGAAGTGACGCAAGTCCTTAAGGTTTTCAATCACATGTCCTTGTTTTTCAGATGCACCAGATGCAGCGGCACTGTCTCCATCACTGGTGAAATGGGATATTACTAGTGGCCGGTCATCACTCTGTAACTCACCGACACAATTAGCAGCCCATCTCTTCTCGTCTCCAATGGTGGTCTCCGGAGGAATGGTTGCAGTGCAGTCTTCATGTCCTGGGCAGGTAACCTCTTTTCCTTTGCTTCGTAGGTGTGCGCCTTTCTTACAAAGTTTATTCCCACAGAAAAC
Organism: Saccostrea cuccullata; assembly: GCF_032062105.1. NCBI lineage: Eukaryota > Metazoa > Mollusca > Bivalvia > Ostreida > Ostreidae > Saccostrea > Saccostrea cuccullata. Next base: position 17,218 of record NW_026930256.1, read on the forward strand.
TGCTACCACATTCTTCCTCTGAGTTACATTTTCACTTACGGTATACGTCACTTGGGTGGCAGCTTGGAATGGGGTTTTCCCAATGGCACTGAAGGTGGCATTATTGTACCGAGCATCTCCTTCGGCTCTGATGGGGGTATCCGGAAGTCCACATTTTTCATTAAGTTCTTGAATATTCTGCCGAATTTTCTTCATACTGTTTTTATTTACATCAGTTATAATTTTCCCCACTTTGTTGCAGGTCTGTTGCATGTTGGCGGCTGACGCTGGTTCAATATTTGCACCAAAGCATACCACGCATACCCTCTGTTGTAAGACTGGTACCCAGGTGACCGACGGCCATGGCCACATTCAGCTGTGCAGCTCTTCGTCCCCTTCCAGATCTTCTCACCTCTTCGTAAAGCTTTTCTCGTTGACTGGTATAGTGGCACTTCTTACATCGGATGGAAAGGATCCATGCCAGGCCTCGTTTTTCCTCCCCATGCTGATTCCAGTCCAGTGGACCATCACAGTCAGGAAACTTCTGTAAGTGTTCTTTGAATGCATTGTTCCACAATTTAGCAGTCTTTTCTTGGTGAAGTACCTTGTATAATTTTGCATTTGGGTCATCTGACACAGATTCCATGTAGGTGTCCACTGGCTGGACCTCACTTGGCCCGGGTCGTAAAAACTTCATCTCGCTGCTTCGGCTCTTGGCATCTATAACTGTAAACACCCCATTTTTCTGTGGCCGTACAATGTCCTGAAACTCTTCTTTACTTAGTCTTCTTATGGGAACTAGAGATTGGACTGGGCTGGTGGTCCCTGTTTTCTTCTGGCCTTTGTTGTGAGGAATACTTCCTTTTTTGTATTGATGTTGATGCAACCATTTTGGTCCTTTCTTTGGCATGGTAATTATTTAACTGTATACTTGTAGACTTTTTCTAAGAATATGCTATTGTATGTGGTGCACATTTTTAAGTATTGTAAACTTTTGTGTTGTTTATTTATTTTAGAGCTGCCTGGTCTTCTAAGAGAAACTCCATTCTTTGATGACTGATGGAAAAGCCTCATCACCCCCCACTGCTAAAGAACCCCTTATCTTAATCACCAGCCATTAATCAGTGATCACTGTTATCAAAGCTCCAAGGTACATTATTGAAGTCTCTTTTGAAACCATTTTTTCCAGTCTCTGACTTTGTTTTAGAATTAAGATTTTCACTTTTTTGCTAATTAATTCCTTAAAAATCAGTTAACTTCCTGTTTCTTAGCTAATTAGAGCTCATTAATTAGAGTTGAAATTATTTTTTAGCATATAGCCAAAAACTACAATACTTCAACTTTCAATTCATTCAATTTTTTTTTCTTAATAATTCACTCATTAAATTTTTTCAAGTTTTGAAATTAATATGCTAAAGATGAATTTGTACAGAAATTTAGCCTAAAATTCAATAATCTGTTAGGAAGAGTTATCTCCTATTTTTCATCCCTTAAGGACAAAGATAAATTTTGATGCACTAGTATATGAAAGATAAATAACTCAGAGACATTTTGTGCAAATTTCATTTAATTTAATTAACTTTTAATTGTCTTAAAGAGAAACAGGTAACTCTCATTTTCACTAAAATTTCTCTGATTTCAGGAGTTGTCTCCCCTTGAAAAGATCAATAATGGCGGATAAACAATGCGGCATGCAGTCTTGTCACCAACGGACAGTTTTGACCACCCGTGTACCCATATTTCTACCAGATACCTCTGAAACCTTTGTTGTGTTCATCACACAGGTAAGAAAAACAAGATTTTTAATTCAAATAATTTTAATGAGCTAAATAATAAAGAATATAACATTTTTACATGTACAGACTCTCTCGTATAACAAAATGTCACATTTTACACATACAATAATACATTATTCAAATGTCATCATTTTCCCCATTTACACAGTTGAAAATAATCAATGCATAATGAACCATAAAAACAATTATTACATGTAAGATAGTTCACAAAATATATTTTAAATACAAATTTTATACATTTGAAATACATGTACATATCATCAATGCCCCCCCCCCCCCCTTTCACAGTCTTACAACTTCCTTTTTAATTTTGGATCTGTTAATGATTTACTGTAAGTGTCTTTAGATTTTTTATCGTACAGCTGATATCTTTTAGATCTGTAGTATTTTCTTTGAAATTTATATTTTAACAGTTTTTGTTTCATTTTAAAGTAATTTTGTCTATTTTGTTGTTGTTTTAGATGATGGACCACTCTACTTCCTTTTACAACAGGTGCCCCTACAGATTCACAAAGTTCCAGTGTTGAGTTTCCATGACCCCTATTGAGTGAGTGTACAACTTTATGTATTCTACTTTCAAAATTTCTACTACTTGTAATACATTTTGGATTTGATTTTAAATATGCTCTATTTACAGATTCAGATTTTTGTGTACAAGTATGATATTTGATTCTATCAAGATTACTTTGTCCTAAAGTCAAATTTATACAGTCTTTTAACAAACATTTGTCTTTTTCTGTCATGTTTAATTCAAAGTCACTAGGCAACACTGAAGATTTCCACTTATTGCTTTTCAGTCCACGACAGGAAAAGGAATAGAGTTGACAGGACTTCCCGCACTGTCCCTGGTAGCAGTTTATGAGGGAACCAACCGCAGTAGACATAGCACGCTTCATCAAAGGTAAGTCGCCGGAGTAGTGTTTGTAGCAATTCTCGTACTCTGTCCTGCATCGAAGCTTCAGGTCCAAGGCAAATCTTCGCTGCATGGATTCTCTTATGGCCTTGGTTCTTCCCGGAAACATATGACTGCTGAATGGAGCCTTAGCAGTCTGTTTTCTTTGAGAGTCAAAGAAGTGACGCAAGTCCTTAAGGTTTTCAATCACATGTCCTTGTTTTTCAGATGCACCAGATGCAGCGGCACTGTCTCCATCACTGGTGAAATGGGATATTACTAGTGGCCGGTCATCACTCTGTAACTCACCGACACAATTAGCAGCCCATCTCTTCTCGTCTCCAATGGTGGTCTCCGGAGGAATGGTTGCAGTGCAGTCTTCATGTCCTGGGCAGGTAACCTCTTTTCCTTTGCTTCGTAGGTGTGCGCCTTTCTTACAAAGTTTATTCCCACAGAAAACTGCTACCACATTCTTCCTCTGAGTTACATTTTCACTTACGGTATACGTCACTTGGGTGGCAGCTTGGAATGGGGTTTTCCCAATGGCACTGAAGGTGGCATTATTGTACCGAGCATCTCCTTCGGCTCTGATGGGGGTATCCGGAAGTCCACATTTTTCATTAAGTTCTTGAATATTCTGCCGAATTTTCTTCATACTGTTTTTATTTACATCAGTTATAATTTTCCCCACTTTGTTGCAGGTCTGTTGCATGTTGGCGGCTGACGCTGGTTCAATATTTGCACCAAGAAGCATACCACGCATACCCTCTGTTGTAAGACTGGTACCCAGGTGACCGACGGCCATGGCCACATTCAGCTGTGCAGCTCTTCGTCCCCTTCCAGATCTTCTCACCTCTTCGTAAAGCTTTTCTCGTTGACTGGTATAGTGGCACTTCTTACATCGGATGGAAAGGATCCATGCCAGGCCTCGTTTTTCCTCCCCATGCTGATTCCAGTCCAGTGGACCATCACAGTCAGGAAACTTCTGTAAGTGTTCTTTGAATGCATTGTTCCACAATTTAGCAGTCTTTTCTTGGTGAAGTACCTTGTATAATTTTGCATTTGGGTCATCTGACACAGATTCCATGTAGGTGTCCACTGGCTGGACCTCACTTGGCCCGGGTCGTAAAAACTTCATCTCGCTGCTTCGGCTCTTGGCATCTATAACTGTAAACACCCCATTTTTCTGTGGCCGTACAATGTCCTGAAACTCTTCTTTACTTAGTCTTCTTATGGGAACTAGAGATTGGACTGGGCTGGTGGTCCCTGTTTTCTTCTGGCCTTTGTTGTGAGGAATACTTCCTTTTTTGTATTGATGTTGATGCAACCATTTTGGTCCTTTCTTTGGCATGGTAATTATTTAACTGTATACTTGTAGACTTTTTCTAAGAATATGCTATTGTATGTGGTGCACATTTTTAAGTATTGTAAACTTTTGTGTTGTTTATTTATTTTAGAGCTGCCTGGTCTTCTAAGAGAAACTCCATTCTTTGATGACTGATGGAAAAGCCTCATCACCCCCCACTGCTAAAGAACCCCTTATCTTAATCACCAGCCATTAATCAGTGATCACTGTTATCAAAGCTCCAAGGTACATTATTGAAGTCTCTTTTGAAACCATTTTTTTCCAGTCTCTGACTTTGTTTTAGAATTAAGATTTTCACTTTTTTGCTAATTAATTCCTTAAAAATCAGTTAACTTCCTGTTTCTTAGCTAATTAGAGCTCATTAATTAGAGTTGAAATTATTTTTTAGCATATAGCCAAAAACTACAATACTTCAACTTTCAATTCATTCAATTTTTTTTTCTTAATAATTCACTCATTAAATTTTTTCAAGTTTTGAAATTAATATGCTAAAGATGAATTTGTACAGAAATTTAGCCTAAAATTCAATAATCTGTTAGGAAGAGTTATCTCCTATTTTTCATCCCTTAAGGACAAAGATAAATTTTGATGCACTAGTATATGAAAGATAAATAACTCAGAGACATTTTGTGCAAATTTCATTTAATTTAATTAACTTTTAATTGTCTTAAAGAGAAACAGGTAACTCTCATTTTCACTAAAATTTCTCTGATTTCAGGAGTTGTCTCCCCTTGAAAAGATCAATAATGGCGGATAAACAATGCGGCATGCAGTCTTGTCACCAACGGACAGTTTTGACCACCCGTGTACCCATATTTCTACCAGATACCTCTGAAACCTTTGTTGTGTTCATCACACAGGTAAGAAAAACAAGATTTTTAATTCAAATAATTTTAATGAGCTAAATAATAAAGAATATAACATTTTTACATGTACAGACTCTCTCGTATAACAAAATGTCACATTTTACACATACAATAATACATTATTCAAATGTCATCATTTTCCCCATTTACACAGTTGAAAATAATCAATGCATAATGAACCATAAAAACAATTATTACATGTAAGATAGTTCACAAAATATATTTTAAATACAAATTTTATACATTTGAAATACATGTACATATCAAAAATGCCCCCCCCCCCCCCCCCCTTTCACAGTCTTACAACTTCCTTTTTAATTTTGGATCTGTTAATGATTTACTGTAAGTGTCTTTAGATTTTTTATCGTACAGCTGATATCTTTTAGATCTGTAGTATTTTCTTTGAAATTTATATTTTAACAGTTTTTGTTTCATTTTAAAGTAATTTTGTCTATTTTGTTGTTGTTTTAGATGATGGACCACTCTACTTCCTTTTACAACAGGTGCCCCTACAGATTCACAAAGTTCCAGTGTTGAGTTTCCATGACCCCTATTGAGTGAGTGTACAACTTTATGTATTCTACTTTCAAAATTTCTACTACTTGTAATACATTTTGGATTTGATTTTAAATATGCTCTATTTACAGATTCAGATTTTTGTGTACAAGTATGATATTTGATTCTATCAAGATTACTTTGTCCTAAAGTCAAATTTATACAGTCTTTTAACAAACATTTGTCTTTTTCTGTCATGTTTAATTCAAAGTCACTAGGCAACACTGAAGATTTCCACTTATTGCTTTTCAGTCCACGACAGGAAAAGGAATAGAGTTGACAGGACTTCCCGCACTGTCCCTGGTAGCAGTTTATGAGGGAACCAACCGCAGTAGACATAGCACGCTTCATCAAAGGTAAGTCGCCGGAGTAGTGTTTGTAGCAATTCTCGTACTCTGTCCTGCATCGAAGCTTCAGGTCCAAGGCAAATCTTCGCTGCATGGATTCTCTTATGGCCTTGGTTCTTCCCGGAAACATATGACTGCTGAATGGAGCCTTAGCAGTCTGTTTTCTTTGAGAGTCAAAGAAGTGACGCAAGTCCTTAAGGTTTTCAATCACATGTCCTTGTTTTTCAGATGCACCAGATGCAGCGGCACTGTCTCCATCACTGGTGAAATGGGATATTACTAGTGGCCGGTCATCACTCTGTAACTCACCGACACAATTAGCAGCCCATCTCTTCTCGTCTCCAATGGTGGTCTCCGGAGGAATGGTTGCAGTGCAGTCTTCATGTCCTGGGCAGGTAACCTCTTTTCCTTTGCTTCGTAGGTGTGCGCCTTTCTTACAAAGTTTATTCCCACAGAAAACTGCTACCACATTCTTCCTCTGAGTTACATTTTCACTTACGGTATACGTCACTTGGGTGGCAGCTTGGAATGGGGTTTTCCCAATGGCACTGAAGGTGGCATTATTGTACCGAGCATCTCCTTCGGCTCTGATGGGGGTATCCGGAAGTCCACATTTTTCATTAAGTTCTTGAATATTCTGCCGAATTTTCTTCATACTGTTTTTATTTACATCAGTTATAATTTTCCCCACTTTGTTGCAGGTCTGTTGCATGTTGGCGGCTGACGCTGGTTCAATATTTGCACCAAGAAGCATACCACGCATACCCTCTGTTGTAAGACTGGTACCCAGGTGACCGACGGCCATGGCCACATTCAGCTGTGCAGCTCTTCGTCCCCTTCCAGATCTTCTCACCTCTTCGTAAAGCTTTTCTCGTTGACTGGTATAGTGGCACTTCTTACATCGGATGGAAAGGATCCATGCCAGGCCTCGTTTTTCCTCCCCATGCTGATTCCAGTCCAGTGGACCATCACAGTCAGGAAACTTCTGTAAGTGTTCTTTGAATGCATTGTTCCACAATTTAGCAGTCTTTTCTTGGTGAAGTACCTTGTATAATTTTGCATTTGGGTCATCTGACACAGATTCCATGTAGGTGTCCACTGGCTGGACCTCACTTGGCCCGGGTCGTAAAAACTTCATCTCGCTGCTTCGGCTCTTGGCATCTATAACTGTAAACACCCCATTTTTCTGTGGCCGTACAATGTCCTGAAACTCTTCTTTACTTAGTCTTCTTATGGGAACTAGAGATTGGACTGGGCTGGTGGTCCCTGTTTTCTTCTGGCCTTTGTTGTGAGGAATACTTCCTTTTTTGTATTGATGTTGATGCAACCATTTTGGTCCTTTCTTTGGCATGGTAATTATTTAACTGTATACTTGTAGACTTTTTCTAAGAATATGCTATTGTATGTGGTGCACATTTTTAAGTATTGTAAACTTTTGTGTTGTTTATTTATTTTAGAGCTGCCTGGTCTTCTAAGAGAAACTCCATTCTTTGATGACTGATGGAAAAGCCTCATCACCCCCCACTGCTAAAGAACCCCTTATCTTAATCACCAGCCATTAATCAGTGATCACTGTTATCAAAGCTCCAAGGTACATTATTGAAGTCTCTTTTGAAACCATTTTTTCCAGTCTCTGACTTTGTTTTAGAATTAAGATTTTCACTTTTTTGCTAATTAATTCCTTAAAAATCAGTTAACTTCCTGTTTCTTAGCTAATTAGAGCTCATTAATTAGAGTTGAAATTATTTTTTAGCATATAGCCAAAAACTACAATACTTCAACTTTCAATTCATTCAATTTTTTTTTCTTAATAATTCACTCATTAAATTTTTTCAAGTTTTGAAATTAATATGCTAAAGATGAATTTGTACAGAAATTTAGCCTAAAATTCAATAATCTGTTAGGAAGAGTTATCTCCTATTTTTCATCCCTTAAGGACAAAGATAAATTTTGATGCACTAGTATATGAAAGATAAATAACTCAGAGACATTTTGTGCAAATTTCATTTAATTTAATTAACTTTTAATTGTCTTAAAGAGAAACAGGTAACTCTCATTTTCACTAAAATTTCTCTGATTTCAGGAGTTGTCTCCCCTTGAAAAGATCAATAATGGCGGATAAACAATGCGGCATGCAGTCTTGTCACCAACGGACAGTTTTGACCACCCGTGTACCCATATTTCTACCAGATACCTCTGAAACCTTTGTTGTGTTCATCACACAGGTAAGAAAAACAAGATTTTTAATTCAAATAATTTTAATGAGCTAAATAATAAAGAATATAACATTTTTACATGTACAGACTCTCTCGTATAACAAAATGTCACATTTTACACATACAATAATACATTATTCAAATGTCATCATTTTCCCCATTTACACAGTTGAAAATAATCAATGCATAATGAACCATAAAAACAATTATTACATGTAAGATAGTTCACAAAATATATTTTAAATACAAATTTTATACATTTGAAATACATGTACATATCATCAATGCCCCCCCCCCCCTTTCACAGTCTTACAACTTCCTTTTTAATTTTGGATCTGTTAATGATTTACTGTAAGTGTCTTTAGATTTTTTATCGTACAGCTGATATCTTTTAGATCTGTAGTATTTTCTTTGAAATTTATATTTTAACAGTTTTTGTTTCATTTTAAAGTAATTTTGTCTATTTTGTTGTTGTTTTAGATGATGGACCACTCTACTTCCTTTTACAACAGGTGCCCCTACAGATTCACAAAGTTCCAGTGTTGAGTTTCCATGACCCCTATTGAGTGAGTGTACAACTTTATGTATTCTACTTTCAAAATTTCTACTACTTGTAATACATTTTGGATTTGATTTTAAATATGCTCTATTTACAGATTCAGATTTTTGTGTACAAGTATGATATTTGATTCTATCAAGATTACTTTGTCCTAAAGTCAAATTTATACAGTCTTTTAACAAACATTTGTCTTTTTCTGTCATGTTTAATTCAAAGTCACTAGGCAACACTGAAGATTTCCACTTATTGCTTTTCAGTCCACGACAGGAAAAGGAATAGAGTTGACAGGACTTCCCGCACTGTCCCTGGTAGCAGTTTATGAGGGAACCAACCGCAGTAGACATAGCACGCTTCATCAAAGGTAAGTCGCCGGAGTAGTGTTTGTAGCAATTCTCGTACTCTGTCCTGCATCGAAGCTTCAGGTCCAAGGCAAATCTTCGCTGCATGGATTCTCTTATGGCCTTGGTTCTTCCCGGAAACATATGACTGCTGAATGGAGCCTTAGCAGTCTGTTTTCTTTGAGAGTCAAAGAAGTGACGCAAGTCCTTAAGGTTTTCAATCACATGTCCTTGTTTTTCAGATGCACCAGATGCAGCGGCACTGTCTCCATCACTGGTGAAATGGGATATTACTAGTGGCCGGTCATCACTCTGTAACTCACCGACACAATTAGCAGCCCATCTCTTCTCGTCTCCAATGGTGGTCTCCGGAGGAATGGTTGCAGTGCAGTCTTCATGTCCTGGGCAGGTAACCTCTTTTCCTTTGCTTCGTAGGTGTGCGCCTTTCTTACAAAGTTTATTCCCACAGAAAACTGCTACCACATTCTTCCTCTGAGTTACATTTTCACTTACGGTATACGTCACTTGGGTGGCAGCTTGGAATGGGGTTTTCCCAATGGCACTGAAGGTGGCATTATTGTACCGAGCATCTCCTTCGGCTCTGATGGGGGTATCCGGAAGTCCACATTTTTCATTAAGTTCTTGAATATTCTGCCGAATTTTCTTCATACTGTTTTTATTTACATCAGTTATAATTTTCCCCACTTTGTTGCAGGTCTGTTGCATGTTGGCGGCTGACGCTGGTTCAATATTTGCACCAAGAAGCATACCACGCATACCCTCTGTTGTAAGACTGGTACCCAGGTGACCGACGGCCATGGCCACATTCAGCTGTGCAGCTCTTCGTCCCCTTCCAGATCTTCTCACCTCTTCGTAAAGCTTTTCTCGTTGACTGGTATAGTGGCACTTCTTACATCGGATGGAAAGGATCCATGCCAGGCCTCGTTTTTCCTCCCCATGCTGATTCCAGTCCAGTGGACCATCACAGTCAGGAAACTTCTGTAAGTGTTCTTTGAATGCATTGTTCCACAATTTAGCAGTCTTTTCTTGGTGAAGTACCTTGTATAATTTTGCATTTGGGTCATCTGACACAGATTCCATGTAGGTGTCCACTGGCTGGACCTCACTTGGCCCGGGTCGTAAAAACTTCATCTCGCTGCTTCGGCTCTTGGCATCTATAACTGTAAACACCCCATTTTTCTGTGGCCGTACAATGTCCTGAAACTCTTCTTTACTTAGTCTTCTTATGGGAACTAGAGATTGGACTGGGCTGGTGGTCCCTGTTTTCTTCTGGCCTTTGTTGTGAGGAATACTTCCTTTTTTGTATTGATGTTGATGCAACCATTTTGGTCCTTTCTTTGGCATGGTAATTATTTAACTGTATACTTGTAGACTTTTTCTAAGAATATGCTATTGTATGTGGTGCACATTTTTAAGTATTGTAAACTTTTGTGTTGTTTATTTATTTTAGAGCTGCCTGGTCTTCTAAGAGAAACTCCATTCTTTGATGACTGATGGAAAAGCCTCATCACCCCCCACTGCTAAAGAACCCCTTATCTTAATCACCAGCCATTAATCAGTGATCACTGTTATCAAAGCTCCAAGGTACATTATTGAAGTCTCTTTTGAAACCATTTTTTCCAGTCTCTGACTTTGTTTTAGAATTAAGATTTTCACTTTTTTGCTAATTAATTCCTTAAAAATCAGTTAACTTCCTGTTTCTTAGCTAATTAGAGCTCATTAATTAGAGTTGAAATTATTTTTTAGCATATAGCCAAAAACTACAATACTTCAACTTTCAATTCATTCAATTTTTTTTTCTTAATAATTCACTCATTAAATTTTTTCAAGTTTTGAAATTAATATGCTAAAGATGAATTTGTACAGAAATTTAGCCTAAAATTCAATAATCTGTTAGGAAGAGTTATCTCCTATTTTTCATCCCTTAAGGACAAAGATAAATTTTGATGCACTAGTATATGAAAGATAAATAACTCAGAGACATTTTGTGCAAATTTCATTTAATTTAATTAACTTTTAATTGTCTTAAAGAGAAACAGGTAACTCTCATTTTCACTAAAATTTCTCTGATTTCAGGAGTTGTCTCCCCTTGAAAAGATCAATAATGGCGGATAAACAATGCGGCATGCAGTCTTGTCACCAACGGACAGTTTTGACCACCCGTGTACCCATATTTCTACCAGATACCTCTGAAACCTTTGTTGTGTTCATCACACAGGTAAGAAAAACAAGATTTTTAATTCAAATAATTTTAATGAGCTAAATAATAAAGAATATAACATTTTTACATGTACAGACTCTCTCGTATAACAAAATGTCACATTTTACACATACAATAATACATTATTCAAATGTCATCATTTTCCCCATTTACACAGTTGAAAATAATCAATGCATAATGAACCATAAAAACAATTATTACATGTAAGATAGTTCACAAAATATATTTTAAATACAAATTTTATACATTTGAAATACATGTACATATCATCAATGCCCCCCCCCCCCCGCCCTTTCACAGTCTTACAACTTCCTTTTTAATTTTGGATCTGTTAATGATTTACTGTAAGTGTCTTTAGATTTTTTATCGTACAGCTGATATCTTTTAGATCTGTAGTATTTTCTTTGAAATTTATATTTTAACAGTTTTTGTTTCATTTTAAAGTAATTTTGTCTATTTTGTTGTTGTTTTAGATGATGGACCACTCTACTTCCTTTTACAACAGGTGCCCCTACAGATTCACAAAGTTCCAGTGTTGAGTTTCCATGACCCCTATTGAGTGAGTGTACAACTTTATGTATTCTACTTTCAAAATTTCTACTACTTGTAATACATTTTGGATTTGATTTTAAATATGCTCTATTTACAGATTCAGATTTTTGTGTACAAGTATGATATTTGATTCTATCAAGATTACTTTGTCCTAAAGTCAAATTTATACAGTCTTTTAACAAACATTTGTCTTTTTCTGTCATGTTTAATTCAAAGTCACTAGGCAACACTGAAGATTTCCACTTATTGCTTTTCAGTCCACGACAGGAAAAGGAATAGAGTTGACAGGACTTCCCGCACTGTCCCTGGTAGCAGTTTATGAGGGAACCAACCGCAGTAGACATAGCACGCTTCATCAAAGGTAAGTCGCCGGAGTAGTGTTTGTAGCAATTCTCGTACTCTGTCCTGCATCGAAGCTTCAGGTCCAAGGCAAATCTTCGCTGCATGGATTCTCTTATGGCCTTGGTTCTTCCCGGAAACATATGACTGCTGAATGGAGCCTTAGCAGTCTGTTTTCTTTGAGAGTCAAAGAAGTGACGCAAGTCCTTAAGGTTTTCAATCACATGTCCTTGTTTTTCAGATGCACCAGATGCAGCGGCACTGTCTCCATCACTGGTGAAATGGGATATTACTAGTGGCCGGTCATCACTCTGTAACTCACCGACACAATTAGCAGCCCATCTCTTCTCGTCTCCAATGGTGGTCTCCGGAGGAATGGTTGCAGTGCAGTCTTCATGTCCTGGGCAGGTAACCTCTTTTCCTTTGCTTCGTAGGTGTGCGCCTTTCTTACAAAGTTTATTCCCACAGAAAACTGCTACCACATTCTTCCTCTGAGTTACATTTTCACTTACGGTATACGTCACTTGGGTGGCAGCTTGAAATGGGGTTTTCCCAATGGCACTGAAGGTGGCATTATTGTACCGAGCATCTCCTTCGGCTCTGATGGGGGTATCCGGAAGTCCACATTTTTCATTAAGTTCTTGAATATTCTGCCGAATTTTCTTCATACTGTTTTTATTTACATCAGTTATAATTTTCCCCACTTTGTTGCAGGTCTGTTGCATGTTGGCGGCTGACGCTGGTTCAATATTTGCACCAAGAAGCATACCACGCATACCCTCTGTTGTAAGACTGGTACCCAGGTGACCGACGGCCATGGCCACATTCAGCTGTGCAGCTCTTCGTCCCCTTCCAGATCTTCTCACCTCTTCGTAAAGCTTTTCTCGTTGACTGGTATAGTGGCACTTCTTACATCGGATGGAAAGGATCCATGCCAGGCCTCGTTTTTCCTCCCCATGCTGATTCCAGTCCAGTGGACCATCACAGTCAGGAAACTTCTGTAAGTGTTCTTTGAATGCATTGTTCCACAATTTAGCAGTCTTTTCTTGGTGAAGTACCTTGTATAATTTTGCATTTGGGTCATCTGACACAGATTCCATGTAGGTGTCCACTGGCTGGACCTCACTTGGCCCGGGTCGTAAAAACTTCATCTCGCTGCTTCGGCTCTTGGCATCTATAACTGTAAACACCCCATTTTTCTGTGGCCGTACAATGTCCTGAAACTCTTCTTTACTTAGTCTTCTTATGGGAACTAGAGATTGGACTGGGCTGGTGGTCCCTGTTTTCTTCTGGCCTTTGTTGTGAGGAATACTTCCTTTTTTGTATTGATGTTGATGCAACCATTTTGGTCCTTTCTTTGGCATGGTAATTATTTAACTGTATACTTGTAGACTTTTTCTAAGAATATGCTATTGTATGTGGTGCACATTTTTAAGTATTGTAAACTTTTGTGTTGTTTATTTATTTTAGAGCTGCCTGGTCTTCTAAGAGAAACTCCATTCTTTGATGACTGATGGAAAAGCCTCATCACCCCCCACTGCTAAAGAACCCCTTATCTTAATCACCAGCCATTAATCAGTGATCACTGTTATCAAAGCTCCAAGGTACATTATTGAAGTCTCTTTTGAAACCATTTTTTCCAGTCTCTGACTTTGTTTTAGAATTAAGATTTTCACTTTTTTGCTAATTAATTCCTTAAAAATCAGTTAACTTCCTGTTTCTTAGCTAATTAGAGCTCATTAATTAGAGTTGAAATTATTTTTTAGCATATAGCCAAAAACTACAATACTTCAACTTTCAATTCATTCAATTTTTTTTTCTTAATAATTCACTCATTAAATTTTTTCAAGTTTTGAAATTAATATGCTAAAGATGAATTTGTACAGAAATTTAGCCTAAAATTCAATAATCTGTTAGGAAGAGTTATCTCCTATTTTTCATCCCTTAAGGACAAAGATAAATTTTGATGCACTAGTATATGAAAGATAAATAACTCAGAGACATTTTGTGCAAATTTCATTTAATTTAATTAACTTTTAATTGTCTTAAAACATACAACCGTCTGCATTCTCTGCAGGCTTGCTTCTAACGTGCTGTAAAACATACAACCGTCTGCATTCTCTGCAGGCTTGCTTCTTGCGTACTGTTAAACATACAACAGTAAAAAAAACCAGGTCAGGCATAAATTAAAAAAAAACACATAAAAGGATCGAAAACGGCCTACAAGATCTTACACGACTAGGTACATGTGTGGGGGGGGGGCGGGGGGTCATTTACAAACGCTGTCTTCGCTTGATTTGTTCCTTTTCAAACGAAATTCCAAGTATCCTGTCAATGACGTGAAAGAGTTTAATAATAAGATCGATCTATTTAAATAATGAACAGGTATTTCAGAGAACATATAATTGTAATCTTTAAAAGAATTTTGAGGGTAATTATCCTAATAACTCGTTTACTTAAACTTTTCGAATAGCTGTTTAGTAATGTTTCTTTTAAAGGATTCCAAAATAATTGTACACCTATGTTGCATCTACAGTGTCATGTCGATGAGATTCGTATAATGATGTTTCCCAGGCTGTTTTGATTAAATTCTTCAATACACGCGTTTCTTTTGATTAGATTTACAATTTTCCACAATTTCTTTTAAGAATATGATGTCGATGAATACTATTGAACCTTCTGCTGTAAGTAAACTCCAATCCTCCGTTGATTCTATGGTAGGTTAGCAAGGATTCCTGTCGCACGTAAAGGTTAAGCTCGAGGATTTTAATGAAAGAAATTGTTTAATAAGAGAAATATAAAAATTGCAGTCATTTATGTTAGACAATGAATTGCATATTTTGACGGAAAATTAAACTGATTTTATTTGGAAAATACTCCTGGTATACAGAATCGTCATTTATAAGACCGTAAATTAACTACCGGTATGCCTCTGTGGTAAATTTATGTTATAAAGTCATATCGAAACAAATAA
The DNA here is from genome assembly GCF_032062105.1 of Saccostrea cuccullata. Classification (NCBI taxonomy): domain Eukaryota; kingdom Metazoa; phylum Mollusca; class Bivalvia; order Ostreida; family Ostreidae; genus Saccostrea; species Saccostrea cuccullata. The sequence continues at coordinate 32,239 of NW_026930256.1, forward strand.
AAAAAACTGCAACTTTACTCTGGCAACAAGACTATCAGAAATAACTCCAAAAGATTTCACTTTAATTTTTTTTTTATTTTCTGTTAATTTAATGCTTCATGAAATATCAGTAACATACTTCACAGACATGTTGGGTTAATAAGAAATTTACTTTTTCTGAAGAAAAACTTTCACACCACTAAGCACTCATGTTCATAAAAAGATATTCAGACAGGCAACTGATTGATTCTAGTAAAAAAAAGTTTTTAAAAACCGTACTCCTCCCACCTCACCCCCACTGATAACGAGAACTTTAAAATCAGGGCATTTTTATTCATTTGATCTCAATGAGTAATCCCTGTCTTGCGAAACCGATAAGAATTCTAAAGAGTGTATTTCAGTTATTTACAGTATTTTTGTTCTGTAATTCTAGAAGTTTCTTATATAGGGCATTGCTATTGATTTATATCATTACAAAGAAGGTGAATAATTATATCACGAACAACAAGTGTTTAGTGACAACGATCCACTGGATTTAAAAACAGATTAATAGTTTTTGTTGTTGTTAAACTGCCTGTAACACAAAACTTTTACAGGTTTATCATCGAGTCAAAAGATTGTGCACACAGAGATACTCCAGGTATACCAACTTCTTAGTCACAACTGTAATTTCAAAATTATAATATGGATCTAATGATTTGTAATGTAACATGTTACCTGATTCTAGCAAATAAGAAACATAAATTACTTAGGAGAATCTCAGACTACCTGTTGTTACTACACCTCTATAAATGCTACAGGAACACAATAAAATTCATATATTATCGCACTTAAACGGAGCACAGTAACCGCTAGGGTACATCATATGCCTGACTACATCATGTATTTTTATTTCTCCAGTTTCGTGACTTAGAGGTGCTGCTATCCTGTTGACTTACAGGTGCTGCTATCCTGTTATTTGGGGAGAAATATTTATTGCTGTATACTAAAAAACACTTTAAATGTTCACATACCCATCAAATGTGAAACAAGGGGAAAGGACATTCATTTTTGGATGAAACCCCTTTTCCCACAGATACAAATAATGATTATAGGAATTCACAGTCTGAATGATTTAACAAGGACCCGATTTGATATGGATAGTCATGGAATTCCAGGATGGGTTTGCAGAAAGTTGCAATATACTTTTCCCAAAAATAAATTAGCAGACAAGGTTTGGAAGTTTTAATATAATTCTCAATGCATGTGTAAAGACCTGAACATGAACCGACCAGTCTGAGAAACATATGAGAAATTTAAAAGAAGTTCCTGGTATTTGATTCATTGTTTGCACATATTTGTAGTTAAATCGATGGGTGGGAGGTGTGTTGTGTGATATATGCATATTATAAAATTATTTCATCTGAACGAATCATTTAATTTGAAGACTTAGTATAATTATACACTAGCTGTTACCAAATAAAAGTTAACCTGTATGATTTGGCAATGCTTGTCTTATTTTCACATTAAATTGACACAGAGATTATACTCATGAACAAACTATCTTTGATTTAAAAATCACGTCATCTGAAGTAGAGAAACAAATTTAACACGAATAACGAAAACGACATCACCTGACAAAATATTTGATTTAAAAAATGATACAGCTGAGTGATTATTTGATTGGTATTTTGAAACAAGACAGTATTCTCGAAAATTTTACTTTCTAATTTTAATTTTTTTTTCTCATTCTATGGTAAATATTTTATTAAAAGTCAATTCTTTTGCTTTGAGTCTTATTTATGTATGCATAAATAGAAAAAATCCAAATCATCAGTATTTGGGAACTTACAAAAGTAGTATCAATTCAGTTCACTTTATTACGTAAGACATACATCTTATTGTATACAATATATAACATGTAAACAGTAAAGCATAGCGCAGGTATTTTTTTTTAACAGTCAGCATAATAACTATACAATCAGTATCATGATGATGGAGAATGTAAAAACCATTTTTAAAAATTTGTTTATAAGGCAGTAATAGATATATAGTGATAGGGGGTTCAGTTATCTGTTTATTCTACAAAAATTTAACAGTTGTTTAATACGTTTAACCTTAATCTAGAATCAAATATACACAATTCTGGTTTAGGAGAAGTTTAATGCATTTGATTAAGTCTTGAACTTGTTATAGACTGTTTTGAAATGCATATATCCTCTTTTAAGACAAAAAATCATTTTTGATTGAATCAGTTTTTAATTGGTTCCCTTTTATACTGGACATTTTATTTATCTGAATAAAAAAAATCTTCAATACATAAAATCTATTTCAGGCTAACAAGTTAAAACAATAACATACATAAAATATTGATTATTAAACAAAATGGAAATAAAGTCACTCTTTTCTAATTTGATTATACACATAAGTATACTGAAAGTTGACATAAAAAAATGCTTGAATATCTGATTGATCATGACAAGAAATACACGGCGGGAGTGACCGGTCAGCAGGGGACCCCACTCCTCCATGACACCTGATCCCAACTCTGATGTTTTGAAGATTTGCTCTGCTCCTATTGTGTATTATTTTATGGAGCTTGAATACTGTTCGTTATCTTCATATATTTCGTCTTAAGAGAATGCAAATGAACACAATTAATTTAAAAAAAATTAAGAAAACAAAATGTAATCAAGCTCAAAAGTTCAATAAAGAACGAGTTAGGAGCTGAGCAAACACGGATTTCTAAAATCAAATGATTGAACGATTAAAAATCAAGCTCAAAAGTTCAATAAAGAACGAGCTAGGGGCTGAGCAAACACGGATTTCTAAAATCAAATGATTGAATGATTGAAAATCAAGCTCAAAAGTTCAATAAAGAACTAGCTAGGGGCTGAGCAAACACGGATTTCTAAAATCAAATGATTGAACGATTAAAAATCAAGCTCAAAAGTTCAATAAAGAACGAGCTAGGGGCTGAGCAAACACGGATTTCTAAAATCAAATGATTGAATGATTGAAAATCAAGCTCAAAAGTTCAATAAAGAACGAGCTAGGAGCTGAGCAAACACGGATTTCTAAAATCAAATGATTGAACGATTAAAAATCAAGCTCAAAAGTTCAATAAAGAACTAGCTAGGGGCTGAGCAAACACGGATTTCTAAAATCAAATGATTGAATGATTGAAAATCAAGCTCAAAAGTTCAATAAAGAACTAGCTAGGGGCTGAGCAAACACGGATTTCTAAAATCAAATGATTGAACGATTGAAAACCAAGCTCAAAAGTTCAATAAAGAACGAGCTAGGAGCAGAGCAAACACGGATTTCTAAAATCAAATGATTGAACGATTGAAAACCAAGCTCAAAAGTTCAATAAAGAACGAGCTAGGAGCAGAGCAAACACGGATCTCTAACATCAAATGATTGAACGATTAAAAACCAAGCTCAAAAGTTCAATAAAGAACGAGCTAGGAGCAGAGCAAACACGGATCTCTAAAATCAAATGATTGAACGATTGAAAACCAAGCTCAAAAGTTCAATAAAGAACGAGCTAGGAGCAGAGCAAACACGGATTTCTAAAATCAAATGATTGAACGATTGAAAACCAAGCTCAAAAGTTCAATAAAGAACGAGCTAGGAGCAAAGCAAACACGGATCTCTAAAATCAAATGATTGAACGATTGAAAACCAAGCTCAAAAGTTCAATAAAACAATGCAAAGATGGAGCAGGGCAAACGAGGAATTCTAAAAACACCAGAGGTTGAATCAGGGTGTCACCCATCAACTGATCCCATCTTCGGCCTTAGGGTATATGGAATAAAACGCGGGGCAAATTCCCGTACATATACTTGATTGAACCTGGATAACTACCGCGATTTTGAAATGCAATTGTATAAATCACATTTGTAGTAAAGGCAAGTAGTATTTAATCAAATGAAAAAATAAGAATATAAGTGTTGAATCTTTTTAGGAAGATATAGACTAATGCGCGTCACTGAATTCGTTTACACAAACAGATGTAGTTAATTGTCAGAAAATGATTCAATGCTTAAATATACTCGGTGTCCATTTTATCAATATAAAGCCTCTATTTCTGTATAAATCAGAATTTCCTTTCCCGAACTTTCATATACTGTTGACCTTTATTGTGTCAATATGTATGCAGTAACTAACTGCCGGTGTCAGATACTTAAGTCTACACTAAGCCTTTGTAAATTTGATTTAATACACATCTTTGTATAAAACTTATTACACTGCTAGACTAAGTTGTAAATATTTAATCTTTGTATTCAGCGCAATGCTTACAGTAAATGATTTTCAAATAAGATTCCACGTTTCGTGGGAATGTCGTGTTGAATTTTTTTCATGTCATTGAATTGTGTTTTTTTTTCACAGAAGAGTTAATTTCCTGTATTCTTAATGCATTTACCTCAAAGGTGAAAGGAATCAAGTCTTTTATATGAGATATAGTTTTATTTTTTTTCAAAAAAAGTGACTCTCATCAGTCACGTACCTCAAATCACTTGACTCGACACTTTTCTAGTGTTTCGGCGGTGTGATATATACGAGGTTTAAGATTTTGATAGTATATTAATTAGCTGCAAATCCGCCATCATCAGGAGCCTATCATCTGTTATACAGATTATTAAATTAGTTAGGAGAGGAGCATATCACTCAGATTTTTAATGTGTTTAATGACATAATGGGTTATTCTTGGAGGATTGTATTGCAATCCTTATATTTCTTAGAATATGCTGGTATTTTAATAATTTTATACATCGGTTTTATGAGCGAATATCGCATACAGAATGGGGTTTCTGACTTAGACCCCATTGCATATTCAGTTATTTCTTTGTACATATTTGCGAATTCACAATATATTAAATCTGAGTAAATAATTTTGGTCTGCTGTGGGCTGGGCTTAGACTGAGAATTTCCCTTTAAGCCGTATCAACAGCAGCCATTAGCTTCTCCAATTGCACATAGTTGTGTAAAGTGATGGTACATACAGCTGACCAGCAAGTTCTCGTTGTGTGGTCGCAGAAGTTCAGTCTTCAATGTGAAGTCTGAGATATCCATAAAATTTGTGCTCAAGTTTTGAATGCACAATAAATGATTAAAATGATAATCAATATAATTGACTACATTTTAGTAAGTGCCTTTTTGAAATGTAATAGGCCTTCCTTGAGAAAAAAAAAGGTAATTTGCAGCATCTTCTGATTTTTGTATATATAATCTCTCCGTCCTCCTGTTATCTGCTAACTGCAGAAAGCTATGAGTAATATAGTCAAGGAAACCTTTGCATTCATTTCAGCAATGTGTTCATCAAGATGTTTTGATTTGGGATACTAAATTCAGCAGTTATATTTTGAATTAAAATGCCGTTCATACGACTCTTTACTGTGTTTCATTCAGTGACGTCATTTAGTCATCTTTTTTGAGATGAAATTTTTGTATTTATTAAGTTCCATCAATGCTTTTTTTTTATAAAGCAAATCTGAGTTTTCAAATTTCTCTCCAACTTTCAGTGATGACAATTTAAGTTTTGTATTGTCAAAGTACGTAATATGGAGTCATTATAATTCTGGTTCAAATTCAACCGCTTTTAAAGCGGAAAGGAGGCATCGCAATGTGCTCATTAGGATCAAGAGACAAGAATCTACACATTTGTGTAAAGTGATGTTACATCACATCTCCAGTTGCGCAATTGTGTAAAGTGATGTTACATCACAGCTGATCAGCAAGTTCTCTTTGTGTGGTCGCAGAAGTTCAGTCTTCCATGTGAAGTCTGAGATATAAATAAAATTTGTGCTCAAGTTTTGAATGCACAATAAATGATTAAAATTATAATCAATTTAATTGACTACATTTTAGTAAGTGCCTTTTTGAAATGTAATAGGCCTTTGTTCATGGGTAGTTTCCTTATGAATTTATGGAAAGTTGTAAAATCGATAACTTGGTACTAATTTATTTTCAGAAACGTGTATGACAAAATGGAAAGGGTTAAATTTGTCAATTTTCATACACCTTTCTTTCAGTGGAATTGGTCGTCATTTTGACGAAGGAACACATGTTACAATGAATAACCCCCTCTTTCATGTTTCAGTACAATCATGATATTTTACTGCATGGGAAATTGACTTTGAGGTGAACAAATTTTTGTTTACCAAAATGAATTTCTATTGCTATAAATATTTCAGGTAAATTCGAGTTCATAGTTCCTATGCTTTGGTTATTCATGTTTTCCATGCTTAGATTTATAACATGATAATGCTATTTATATATAAAACTTTGTAACAAAATATTTTTGATCGAAATTTTGTTTTATAAAGGGAAGATCTGTGTAATGCTTAAAAGAAAAATAAGGTGATCTTGTTAATTGATCTGTTAACAATTTGTGGTAGAGCACTGATTCTGAGTCAGGTCAGCATTGACAGAACATAGGACTACACCTGATCGGCTGTATGTCTTTGTTAGGCAGTGATATATATTATATAATGAAAGCGGTGCAGCGACCTACTTTGTCTGCCTCTACCCCCAATCTTCATCTATTTTGCTTTTGTGACCCGATGGGGCAATGAAATGTGGACATAACGAACAGTATTCAAACTCAAAAATCATTTAAACAATACAAAACTGCAATCGCGAAAACACGGACCCTCAAAACATCAGTGAAGGGTTCAGGTGTCATGCAGGATTAAACATTACCTGTCTTTACCAGATATATATACTCCTAACCATGATTGGTTATGGGAAGTCATTACATTTATCATAAATTTTAATTGTTAGGTTACTGTTAACGTCGTTTTTTTTTTTTATTAAAACAACTTAATATGAAACATGTGTCAGACTCTGTAGTATCTTTCATATTAAGTTCAAGGTGGAAGATCTGCAGTGAGATTATATTGTGCGTGAAATTGAATATTGAAATATCAATTGTATGTATTTAAATTACAGAAAATAACAGTGGATAAAAAATGGAGCAGTCATTTCAATCGTCATAGTTGTCATGTCTTTTTTAACGTGTAAAACAAAGTACGAAAAAAAATATTGGGCACTAAGACAAATGCTTAGATCTTTATAAATTACAAGAAAAACTTTTTTGTAAGAATTTCTTTTGATTAACTAGTTGTTATAGAAAGGACTCTCTCTCTCTAAAAATGCAGCTTTCCTTGCAATTTTTTTTTTCATGCGATTTCATCGAGTGGGAACGAGGGCAAAATCTGTATATGCAATTGCCAAAAATATCCCAGTAAGAGCAGAAATATACCCGTTTCTCACTTAAATAATTCTCTATAATTCATTACTTTATCCTATTGCATGAGATTAACATGTCAACATGATCTATTATGATCTATTATAAGATCACACTAATGAACTAAAATAATAAATCCTTCTTTACTAAGAATTTTCACTGATGCGTAATAATCCCAAACCAAAAAATGTAAAATTGCTTAAATTGATGACGGAAGAGGCTTTGAACCCCATGTAATCCCTTGGTCATGCGACAGTAAGATATTACAGTACACAAAAATAGCCCCTGTCTCAATATCAGTTGCCAACCTTCTCAATTCGCTTGATTATTGTGATCTTAAATTCAAAGTACAACGATCTACAAACATTTTAAGCGGTTTGGGCTATAAGTTCCATTGTATTTGGCCGGAGATGTTTATTTTGTTAAGTGCTCCCTTATGAGGCAACAAAAAAGTATTTACAATTGGGATTCCATCATTTTTTAAAATTGAAATATTAAGCTCCTTTCTAAACTTCGAAATAAACCGATTTCAAAGATACTTTGGAAAACTGAGAAAATGAAGAGGTCATGATTTAGGCCAAAGTTGTTTCGTAATGAGGAGGGTATATAAGGCTCCCTCCCCCGCCACGACCCTACTAGAGTGAAGTCAAGCAACATGAGAGCTTTCATTGCCGTCGTGTGCCTTGTTGCCGCAGTGTCCGCACGCTCATTACAGGTATATACTACAGACTGATTTGATCATATTATCTATAGATAAAGTTCCTATATATTGTTTTTAAAATTGACAATCTAAATTTATTCAAAAAAAAAAAAAAAAAGAAAAAAGAAAAATGCCCAAGTTTTGATTTCGGTAAGATGACATACCGTTTTCTTTGCAATTTTGCAATTCGTTTTTGAATGCATTCAGTTGATTTTACTGAAAAGGTTAAAATACTTTTCTGGGGGTTGTATTTAAAATATTTACAAAATCCACATAATATTAGCATTTAGTTCTTTTCATTTTGAAAAAGCTTATTATGAAGAAATTTTACAGTATAGGATCCTTTTTCAAAGCAATATTTAAAATATGTTTTTGGTATTTGTTGACATTTATTTTTGAAATAGTGCTGTTTAAATGACACAAAATAATTATTGTTTCAGAAACGTGACGGACCTGACCATTGGACGGCAACATGGTTGGCCAGCGAGGAGGGTAGGTGCAATCAATTTGATATTTTTCATAATAAATGTCCATAGTACTTATCTGATAATTTTAAAGACATATCTACAAGAAGAAAAAGAACAATAAAAATCAGGTAATTTATCATACTTACTTCTCTAATATTACACTGGATATGAGATAATATCCGTTAACTATGTTAAAATTCTCTCGCGCATAGTTATCGTAAATTTCATCATCTACTTTCATTTTCGATAACGAAAACGATTTCGATAGTGAAATAACAAAACAAAAAAAAAGACACAGTTCGTGGATCTAAGCAACTGATAATTTTTAAAGAAACTGACAATGAATTAATGGTGCAGCTGTTCCAAATTTTTGTTGTTGCAACAAATGCAACGTTAATTCCCAAAATAACAACCAAAGAAAGCATTGTGGCATCGCACTTTGAAAAAAAATACTCACTTTGACAAGAAAAAAAAATCAAAGTGCGTTAAAATTGGGATAAAATTAACGCACTTTGAATTTTTTTCAAAGCGCGTTAAATTTTGTACGAAATTATCGCTCTTTGAAAAAAAATAGAAAATTATAAAGACAAAAAAAAGTATTAGGAAGTCCACGATATACTGATTTTGAGTTTTCAAACTGAAAGTCCATTTATGTTCATTGTCAAAAAAATTATCAATTTGCTAAACTGGTGTCAGATATACCGGTATGTCACCATCTCTGATAATCTTTCTGTAAAACATTAAATCTTGGACATTTTTCAAAGTGCGTTAACTTGATCCCAAATTTTACACACTTTAAAAAAAAATTCAAAGTACGTTAAAACAAAGCATTTTTTTTTTGTTTAATATAAATCGAAGCATACAGAATTTACTCCTTAGAGTTAAAATTTCAATCACAAAAATAACATAATCATTGCAATAATTCTTTATACAATTCTTATACATTTTAGAAAAAAAAACAACAAAGCACACAGAATCACTGCTATACATACGTACTTTATTTACTTTCCTTTAATCAGGTGATAAATAAATTTTCTCAAGATTTGGGGATGTTATGTAAGCGGTATTTACCTATAGTTAGCAACGAACCCGCGTATTCAGAGCGTGATCCTTAGATCAAATGAAATAATTGTCACAGTCTATACATGATTGAAAGCTCAGGAAACAATAAAGTAAAAACTTCAACCATTGTTTACTTATTTACTTTAAAATATCGAATGAAAAAAACCTTTGATACCTTGGTGTTAGACTTCCTTGACGGAGGCATATTAATGCCTGTGAATGGTCATGTACACTGCTGAGTAAATAAGGGTCCGTTACTTAACCTGTCACAGAAGCGCTGCTTTATAAGCTATA
>NW_026930257.1:0-41267 GCF_032062105.1 Saccostrea cuccullata
TTCTTGGAAATTTAAAATATGATAAGTCATTTATTAGGATATCCTATGAAATGATATAGAAAAAAAATCATGAAATCACGCACATGCACGTGTGCTGCAATCTGATTGGCTGAAACTTGAAAAGGTTATAACTCCCTTGTTTTTCAACCAAACAGGATGGGATTTAGAACATAGATAGATGTAAGGGACTCCTACAAGAAAGTATGATCATCATGCACGTGCACGCACGTGCGTGCATTTGAAACGAGTATATTTAAAATACTCTTGAATGAGTGATTTTTATTACTTTTGGACTAATTGCTTTAATATATAGCTAGTATATTAAAATATATAAATAGTGTAGACAAGATGATATGGTCATAACGCACATGCATTTACATGCACTTGGGTGCAATGCTAAAAATTAAATATAATTGGTATCCTTCAGGGAAAACGTTGTTAAAGTCAAACATGCACAGAGTTTGTCTTATTTAATGAAGCTTACAGGGAATATGGCACCGAAAGGGAGTTGGGGAGCGTTTGGGGAACATCTGTAACGGTTCCCGTTACAATTAGCACTAGTTTTCATTGTAAAACGTACATTAACAAAACATTTTGATTAGCAAAATGTAGAACTCAAAACCTTAATCTTAAATTAATGATTGCCACAGCTTTCTTTTCTTCGACGTTTACACATAAAGCTTTAGAACATAACATATTCAATTAATTGTTGGACGACATTTTCTTGTCTTTTTCCTGTAAAAAAATATATGTAATTTGGAAAAGATTTTTGTCATATGAATGAGATTATTGGAGAATATCAATAAGCTTAGACAAGTAATTTTATACATTAAAACTTTTTTGTGTATTGTTTAATAATTATGGTTGAAGTAAATCAAAGACATATAATGTATTTTAAAAATGAAATGATTTAATAATTATATATAGACCATAAAAAGATTAACTAAATGCTCTAAAAATTCTCTGGATTGTATATTTACATGTAAAATTAATAATTTTCGATCATTTGTGAATGTGACTTTGCAACTGCGAAAATGGGATCAGGTGAGCAAAAATAAGATTTTGAGTATTTGTTGTTTTTTTTTTTATTTTTATACATAAATATATATAGAATTCTGTCGTATTCTGTCATATATGTATCTTATGGTTTTAAAGATTAGAACTTTCGAATTGTATAGAATTGTTATCATTAATATTGTTTCCATAATAAGCATAATCTTCATTTTCGTAACTGTAACAAATATACAAAATACTTAGTGAGAAATAAAATGCCATACCAAAATGCAAAGTAAACATTAGAACATGCTAACATATAATGATCCTTAATCCAATCAAATCTTAAGGGATGTGAAGGATGAGATAGTTAGCTTTAAATTTTCTGAATTTAAAACTTTAACGTGTCATGTTCTACTATCTGAATTTAATTATTGTAGTTTGACCTTTGAATTTTGTTTTGATTTTGGTGAAAAAAAAATTTTAAAAATTTTAATTTTTTTTTTAAATTTCATTAGGGTTTCTCAAAATAATTATACCCGCACTTTCTAAAGAAAGTTCGGGTATATTGTTGTTACTCATGTCCGTCCGTCCGTCCGTCCGTCTGTCACACTTTTCTTCCCTGAACTCCTCCTACATTTTACACAGTAGCTTAATCATCTTTTAAGAGATGGTTGGTGGTGTCATGTAGATGTGCAGTAAGGTTTCGGAATTTTGATTTTGCCCCGGGGGTCAAATGGGGGTCTTAAAAATGACGTTTTTTGTGCAAAAAGTCCCGTCTTCCCTCAACTCCTTCTACATTTTACTCAGCAGCCAAATCACCTTTTGGGGGATGATTGGTGGTGTAGTGAAACGTGCAGTAAGGTTTCGGAATTTTGATTTTGCCCCGGGGGATCAAATGGGGGTCGAAAAATGACGTTTTTTATGCAAAAAGACCCATCTTCCCTGAACTACTCTTACATTTTACTTAGCAGCCTAATCATCTTTTGTGGGATGATTAGTGGTGTCATGTAGATGTGCAGTAAGGTTTCGGAATTTTGATTTTGCCCCGGGGGGTCAAATGGGGGTCAAAAATGACGTTTTTTGTGCAAAAAGTCCCGTCTTCCCTGAACTCCTTCTACATTTTACTCAGCAGCTAATCACCTGTTGGGGGATGATTGTGGTGTCATGTTGATGTGCAGTAAGGTTTGGGAATTTTGATTTTTCCCTGGGGGGTCAAATGGGGGTCGAAAAATGACGTTTTTTATGCAAAAAGCCCCATTTTCCCTGAACTCCTCTTACATTTTACTTAGCAGCCTAATCATCTTTTGTGGGATGATTAGTGGTGTCATGTAGATGTGCAGTAAGGTTTCAGAATTTTGATTTCGCCCCAGCGGGTCAAATGGAGGTCGAAAAATGACGTTATTTGTGCAAAAAGTCCCGTCTTCCCTGAACTCCTTCTACATTTTACTCAGCAGCCAAATCACCTTTTGGGGGATGGTTGGTGTGTTATGTACATGTGCAGTAAGGTTTCGAATTTTAATTTTGCCCGGGGGGTCAAATGGGGGTCGAAAAATGACGTTTTTTATGTAAAAAGCCCCATCTTCCCTGAACTCCTCTTACATTTTACTTAGCAGTCTAATCATTTTTTGTGGGATAATTATTGGTGACATGTAGATGTGCAGTAAGGTTTCGGAATTTTGATTTTGCCCCGGGGGTCAAATGGGGGTCGAAAATGACGTTTTTTGTGCAAAAAGTCCCGTCCTCTATGAACTCCTCTTTCACTTTATTCAGCTGCTTAATCACCTTTTGGGAGATGGTTGGTGGTGTCATGTACATGTACAGTAAGGTTTCGGAATTAAGATTTTGCCCCAGGGGATCAAATGGGGGTCTAAAAATAACGTTTTTCATACAAAGAGCCCTGTTTTCCCTGAACTCCTCTTACATTTTACTCAGCAGCCTAATCATCTTTTGGGAGATGGTTGCTGGGGTCATGTAGATGTGCAGTAAGGTTTTGGAATTTAGATTATCCCGGGGGTCAAATGTGGGGTCGAAAAATGACGTTTTTTTGTGCAAAAAGCCCTGTCTCTTCCTTGAAGTCTTCCTTAATGTTACGCAGAAGTTTAATCATCTTTTAGGAGAGTTAAATATTTTGAAAATTATGTAAAACATCAACGTCAAGGGGTAACAAGATGTGTTTGTGAAACACTATGCGCCCGACGTCAACAAAGTTCAAAAAGCTATTTTTAGCATATAGGTCACAGTCAAGGTCACAAGGTCATTGACTTTGGTGTTGTTTGTAAGAACTTAATTAGTGGGGTATGCATACTAAATATGAAGTCCCTATCTCCTATGGTTCAAAAGTTATGGCAAAAAGTAGAAAAAGCTATAGTATAAAGGTCACAGTCAAGGTCACATGGTCATTGACCTTGGTGTTGTTTGAAAGAACTTTATTAGTGGAGTATGCATACTAAATATAAAGTCCTTATCTCTTATGGTTCAAAAGTTATGGCAAAAAGTGGAAAAAGCTATTTTTAGCATATAGGTCACAGTCAAGGTCACAAGGTCATTGACCTTGATGTTATTTTAAAGAACTTTATTAGAGGAGTATGCATACTAATTATGAAGTCTCTATTTCTTATGGCTCAAAAGTTATGACAAACAGTTGAAAAACTTATTTTTAGCATATAGGTCACAGTCAAGGTCACAAGGTCATTGACCTTGATGTCATTGAAAGAACTTTACTAGAGGAGTATGCATACCAAATATGAAGTCTCTATTTCTTACAGTTCAAAAGTTTAGGCCAAGGTTAAAGTTGACAACAGACAAACAGACAAACAGATAAACAAACAGACAAACAGACAGGACAAAAACAATATGCGCCCCGAAAAAATTCGGGCGCATAAAAAAACATCACATGCTGGGAAACACCTTGAATTCTTATGAGTCATTTACATGTCAAATGTGAGAGTCATATCTCATCTCAATCAAAAGTTATAAGCAAATGCAACATTTTTGAAAAAGTAGGTTAGATCGCTTCAAGGTCAAGGTCACAGTGTAAAAGTCATGATTTATTTGGAAAGATCTTATCACAGGTAATAATATACATGCATTATAATATGAATGCCCTAACTTTTCTCTTTCAAAATGATGAATTTATAACAATTTAATTTTTTTGCAAGTTGGTCAAACTTCTAGGTCACATTTAAAAAAAAAACCATGCCATTGTTCACAGGTAATATACTAATACATAAGTTTAATATGAATGCCTTGTCTCTTCTCATTCAGTAGATATGACCATGATAACCAAGATTCAATTTTTTGAGACAGATGTACATATTTCTATATGAATTGGGTAAAATTGGCCCAGTGGTTCTAGAGAAGTTAAAAATGTAAAAAGTTTTCAGACAAACAGATGGACGACATGTCACGACAGACGTTATATGATAAGGAAACCAAAAAGCTCAAATGAGTGTTTTGAAAGGGTTACAATATGGTTGCAGTATTTGAAAAGCTGTTTTTTTCATGCAGAGATATGCATGACCAACATATTCATGTTTTATATTTTCTTTAGTGATTTGTTTGTTTGTTGTGAATACATCTCTCTCGGGAATTTTTCCCTCATATGGAGACACCACCAAATAATAATGAAGATATGTTTGTGAAACACTGATGTCCCTGTATGGAAGCCTATGGCGAAGGTTGAAGTTTCTCAAATATATGTCAAAATCAAAGGTCAAAGGGTTCAAATTGTTAGTATCAGAAGAAAGTCTTGTCACAAGGAATGCACATGTGAAATAAAGAAATCCCTAGTAATTCCTGTTCAAAAGTTAATTGCCAAGGTTAATTTTTTTGGTTTAAGTGGTTCAAACTCTAGGGTCAAGGTCAAACATATTTATACCTGTTGACAGTTCACAATGAATACAATATGTCATGATAAGTATGAAAGCCCTAGCACCTACTGATCAAAATTTAGGCAGAGTTTAAAGTTTGGTATTTTTCTTGTAAAAATGTGTATCCCATGTCAAGCGATCAGAGGTAAAAATTAATGGTACCCAAATAAAAGGTCTTATTAAATTGTCACAAGAAATAAACCTATAAAATGTGGAAGCTATTTGTATAGCCCATCCCACTTAAAACTTATGGGCAAGCTAGCTAGGATTTAATTTCTGCAGACTTATACACAGACATACTATAAACACAAGAAACAAAATATGTATAATAATTAGTCAAATGGAAAAAAATATACTATTTAACTGGAATCACAAAATACATTGTTATTTCAGGGACAGGTATTGGGGATGTAGATTGGAATCCCCCCCCCCCCCCATCTGGCATTTGCTTTATTTAAACAAGACTATATACTGTAGCAAGTAAAAAATGACTCTTGAAATCCTCTCCCTATAAACTTAGAAAACATTGACCTCACTATCATTGTTTTTTTAATATTTGTTTATTTGTTTTCATTTTTTTCTCCTGCTTGTCACGAAATTCTGGGCTGGAATTTTTTGACTAAGATGTGAACCCCCCTCCCTACTCCCGAAAAAAATTCTGGATCCGCACCAGTATTGGCAGTAACTGAATGTCACATCGACAACGGGAGATAACTTCACAATATGAAATTCGTCTAGTGTGGCATGCGATGATCTTTGACCCTTTTTAAACTTTAACCTAATCGTTTGGGTGTATTTTACCCCCCACTATACTAAAACTTCTACTTACCGACTCCCTGTGTCTTGTCAACTTCATGAAATATAGGCCTAAATCCAATTATAACACAAAATGAATTAATCCAATGCACACCAGACTGCAGCCATGTGCCATTTTGGCGAACCTTCGTCATTCCATCACCTTATCAGATGAAGTGGGTATCGGCCGAGGTGTGCCAAATGGTGTTTAATCTATAAATATGATAATGGGTGACGCAACGTGATGTGATGTAGAAATTTACATGTTCACATGTATAGTACAAGAACAAATTTTAAATTAATTCATAACAAACGATATTAAATTTTAACAAACCTTTTCCATCTAGCCTATTCCCAAAAGTATGTGCTGTGTGATTGTGGTGTCGAGGGGGGGGGGGGGGGGTAGTAAATTTAAAAAGGTCCTATTATGAGCAAAACATATATCAAAATCTAATTTCAGACGCGGATCCAGAAATTTTTTCCGGGGGGTGGAGGGGGTCCACCTCAGTCAAAAAAAAAATCCTATCCCAGAAATTGATAATCAAAAAAAAAAAAAACGTAAAGTAAATCTCACCCAAACATCAAAAACCTATATCGTGGGGGTGGGGTGGGGGTAGTGGTGACTTCTATTGCCGCAAATGTTTAACTTTTCATACCTATTTTACACATATTCGTGTTTACCAGGGGGGGGAATTGCATTTTCCAAGGGGGTCCATATAGGTCACACTTTTTCCTTGTTTTATTATATACATTTTTTACCTTGTAAATTCCGGGGGGGGGGGGGGGCTCCCCCCCCCCAACATTACCGTGCATGAATTTACATCATTACACACACACATTCAGACTGGTATATAATGAATTAAGCATGTATGGGAAAATAAATATGAAAAGAGGTTCTGAAATATGGGAAAAAAGTTATAGGTCATTTTTTTTCCTTGTTAATTTTTTTTAAATAAAAAAATTTCTCAATTTGACTTTCAAAAACATGTAAATTATAGAATTATTTTGACTTTTTCCTGTGGCAAGCCGCCCAATATGTAGGATTGTGTATTTAGAGGCAAACACCTTAGTGCGGGTATTACTGTCTCATGACAGCATCTAGTTTTTTTTATACTTTTGGATTAAATACTTTAATACATGTATTTAGTATATCAAAATATATAGATTGTGTAGACAAGATGATATGGTCATTACGCACATGCATTCACATGCGCACGCGTGCAATGCTAAAATTTGAATGAACTTGGCGTTGTTAAAGTCAAAAATGCATAGATTTTGTCCTATTTAATGAAGCTTACAGGGAATATGGCACCAAAAGGGAGTTTGGGGGCGTTTGGGGAACATCTGTAACGGTCCCCGTTACAATTAGCACTAGTTTAACTTGAAAGACTGAAGACAAATACGTGTACATGTACATGTATACGGAAACTTATGACTGCCTTTTGAGTATGTGCAGTAGCCCCCGAATTTTACGCCCATGACCTAATTGCTGATGTCTCCATATCCTCCTTCTTCAAAACATTTCTTACTCTAAATATAATATATATCACACTGTAATATATATGTTGCATCAACGCCTGCATAAGCTTGCTATTATAATGTACTAATTAAGGAACTTAAACATTGATTGTGAAAGCTTATAAGTCATCCAAAACGTCTTTTATTGAAGAAAGTTGTCATACATAAAGTGCCAAACTTTGAAGCAAGTACATTTGGCAATATTTTTTTTTTAATATTGTGTCCTTAGAGACGTTCACGTATCAGTGTATAAATGTGTTCTATTTAAAGATTGTTATTTTTATCAAACTGTTTTTATTGACAGCAAGATAGTTCAGGATTAATATTATTTAAACCATATTATGCCCCCGTAAACGAAGTTTCGGGGGGATATAGTTTTTGTCGTGTTCGTCTGTCTGTCTGTCTGTCTCTCTGTCTGTCTCTCTGTTTGTCTGTTTGTCTGCAAAACTTTAACCTTGCCCATAACTTTTGATTTAGTGGAGCTATGACTGTCATATTTCATATGTGTTTTCCATGTGACAAGACCTTTCTTAGGGTACCACCAAATTTAACCTTTTGACCTTGACCTTGGAGTTTGACCCAATTTAGCGTGAAAATTTTAAAATTTTATTTTGGCCATATCTTTTGAACAGTAAACATCAGAACATTTATACTTCACATATGTAATGTTTGTTAAAAGACCTTTCACTGGATACCAACAACCTTGACCCTTTGACCTTGACCTTATAGATTTCCGTACTTGTGAAAAAACTTTAATCTTGGCCATAACTTTTGAACAATTAGGAATAGGGTTTTCATACTTCATATATCTAATTCTTGTGAAAAGACCCTTTATTAGATACCAAGAACTTTGACCCTTTGACCTTGACCTTTGAGATTGATCTACTTTAAAAAACAAACTTTGACCATAACTTTTAAAGATTAGAGCTAGTGCTTTCATACTTTACATATTTTATCCTTATGACAAGAGCTTTAATTTGATAACATTAACTTTGACCTTTTGACCTTGACCTTGGAGCTTGACCCACTTTTACATGACAATTTTAAAAATTTACTTTGGCCATATCTTTTGAACAGTAGATACCAGGACAATTATACTTCACATATGTAATGTGTTTGTTAAAAGACCTTCACTGGATACCAACAACCTTGACCCTTTGACCTTGACCTTGTAGATTTTCGTACTTATGAAAAACCTTTAACCTTGGCCATAACTTTTGAACGGTAAGGGATAGGGCTTTCATACTTCACACATGTAATTCTTGTGAGAATACCCTTCATTGGATACGAAGAACTTTGACCCTTTGACCTTGACTTTTGAGATTGACCTACTTTAAAAAAGCAAACCTTGACCATAACATTTAAATACTAGGGCTTGTGCTTTCATACTTTACATATTTAATCCTTATGACAAGACCTTTCATTTGATAACAATAACTTTGACCCTTTGACCTTGACCTTGGAGTTTGACCTACTTTTTAAGAAATTGAACGTTGACCATAACTTCTGAAGGGTTAGGGCTAGGGCTTTCATGCTCTACATAAGTATTTTATTTGGCAAGAACTTTCATTTGATACTAATTACATTGACCTTTTGACCTTGACCTTGGAGATTTTTGTACTTATTAAAAAACTTTAACATTAGCTTACTTTTAAATTTCACAATTGTTTTCCAGTGAGAATACCCTACTTTTAGTACCAATTGATTAAATTTGCATTTAAGAAAAGCTTTATCTTTGATATGTTGCCATACGGGGACATCAGTGTTTTACAAACACATCTTGTTGCAAATTATATTTGCGACTTTTTATCAATTTTTTAAGAACGACTGATAATTGTCAACTAAACTTCAATGGAATTAAAAAAATACAGCCATTTTAATTCCTATTATAATATTGCTATTAATTTGGAAATTAAGGGGCAAATTTTTATTTCGATATAATATGTAACTTTGTAAAATCCGGTGATTTGATTGGTCATTACGAAGTACTTATTTTTTAATAACGACCGCTGAAAGCGAATAATGACTCGCACGAGCTGCCTCGTTTTCACTTTCGCTTTAGACAAACATGGAAGTTCTCAAGTTTGCAAGTTGTAAGTGAGGAAAAATTAAAAGATAAAGGGAAGAACTCTGAGACTGAGAATACAAAACAGTTACAGGGATATCTGTACATTTTTCGGAAATAATTTGCACATACCATTTCATGGTTGAATTCGGCTTTTCCACTCGGCGAGCAGAGTTTTGACTGTTTCCGCGATTACGGAGACTAAAGAAAATAAAGACGAGCGTACCATTTATGATTGTATCTTATCGTAGAAGAAATAGGTATTTATATTTTGTCGATGAATATATTTCCTCTGCAAGTGTAAACGAGTGCGATTCTTAATCTGGGGGAGGGGATACTCTGTGTTATTCGGAGATAGATATATTGTGTTAATATCATGCTATGGGTTAAAATTTTAAATTCACTTACCAAAACAAGTTCCTCTGAGTAACATTCAATAAATTCTGAAACATTTATACTCAACTTATTTATGGTTAATACTATCTATGTAAACATTAGGAAGATATAGTACTGTATAAATTTGGGAAATTATTATTTATATAATATAATAAATATGGACTCAATATGGTCGATATACTACATGTATCTTCGGTCAATATCTGTCATCCTGGGTCATTATAAATGCATATTGACCTACATTGAGTCCATATTTGTATAATAACGAGATAATTAATTCGTTATAACGAGAAAACTATCTCGTTATAAGGAGATAACTTACTCGTTATAACAAGTTAACTAACTCGTTATAACGAGTCAAGCTAAGTCGTTATAACAAGAAACTAATTCGGTATAACGAGATAATTAACTTGCTATAAGTAATTCGTAATAATGAGATAAAAACAAGTCGTTATAACGAGATAATTAACTCGTTATAACAAGATACTAATTCGTTATAACGAGATAACTAAGTCGTTATAACGAGATAGTTAACTCGTTATAACGAGTTAAATACTGTGAAATCACTAATTTTTGTGGGGGTTTAATTTTCGTTGTTTTCGTGGTATGAGACCCACGAATTTATGTCCACCACGAAATGTAAATTGTCATATGCACAACTACTAAAAAGTTCTTCATCCACGAAATCAAATCCCAACGAAACAACATTTTTTCCTCAAACCACGAAAATTTGACCCCACGAAAAAATATGTGATTTTACAGTATTTTTTTTTATCTTTTCAGAAGATCCTATCCGGCTTTCGTAAAATACAATTACTAGTATATATGTAAAAATATATTGAGTAAGTAATATAGCACAGATAACTAGTTACATAACTTACTCGAATACAAAGTAAGCCAAAAATAGGTCCATTCACATAATCTGTCGTAAATTGGTTTTCCTATTATTATTATATTTCTAAAAGATCTTAACGAGGCTGGAGGGTGGCAGCCATTTCAGACTATTTCGATCTCCTTTAAAAGGAGAGCTCCATATAAAGATGTACAAAAATGATCAAAATTCAAAACTAAAATGTATGATTTTTTTCTTTGCCAAATGAATGTTGGCAACTTAAGATACCGTATCTAAAAAAATTGTTAAATCTGATGGTTAATTTTTAGTTAAATTGTTGACCCCCAGCCTCCTTAAATATTCATAATAATTATTGAATTATGTTCTAAAATAAATATATGTACAAAATAATAAAATGCAAATTCATTTTCAATGAATATTTACAAACGATTTTATTATAATAATTTAGTATTATTACGTTAAATAAATCCTTTGAATACATCTAAAATGTTTATGAGTTCTTCTATGACTTCGAAATACACATTTATAACTAGAGCAAAGCTCGTTGCAAAGCAATGAGTAGGTCTTCCATCCTGTTTTGACCGGAAGTGACGTCAACAAAAGAAAGCAATGAGCTAAGTTGTCTCCAGTCACTCTATACTTTTCATTTTTGCATCAAAACCTTAAAAATAAACTATTTTTGGCTGCTTCCGGTTTGACCAGAAGTGATTTTGACGGACGGAAAATTAAGTTTTATGGTTCCAGTGACATATGTTACCCAAAAACTTGTCAAGAACGGCAAAAATATCCATTTTCTGATGACTTCCGATTTGACCGAAAGTGACGTCGCCGGACGCATTTTGATGACTTCAATAGATTAAGCTTGACATTTTGAACAACTTTGCTTCTTGGACGTATTACAAATTCTAAATACTTTTTGAGATATCTGGAAAAAAACCCTCTAGATCCCTTAATTTAGGGGTCAGTCCTTTTTCTAATTCTGCACAAATTTTGTTCTATATGTTTTCACAAAATATTTTTAGTTTAGAAGATAAAAAGCAAAATATGTGTAAATTTTCGCTTTTTTAGGCGTTCTAATTTTTGACCCCTATATAGCGCCATTTTGAATAGAGAAATCGAAAAAACAAAAAACGATGTGCACAACTTCAATCCTTCTATTATCTAAAATCAGTAGAATTTCTGCTCCAGCTTTAGCCGTCTCTAAGCCTTTGTCTGGAAACGAAAGCTTATAAATTTTCGTTTAAAGGGAAATAACTCAAAACCGGAAGTGAATTTTTGAATTTTAGACAGCTTTCTGATAGAGTTCTTCTGATAGTAACTTCTAGTATCTCTGAAAATTTGACCGAAATCATTTGAGAAATGAATGAGATATGAGGCTTCAAAGTTGGCGCCTAGGAAGTAGAAGACAAAAAATAATCTTTACCAACAGAATCAGTAGAAGGTCTTCTGTTGGAAACGAAAGACCTTAATAATGTAAACCTCTCGACCTATCAACTATACTTTCATTACTTCGAATTTCGCAATAACTAATGTCAACGTGTTCACCTGTCAGCCATATATAAAGGCACGATTATCAACAAATGTACTTTTAATGACATCACAGTAATATTGAGGTCAACCTGTCCGTTTGTCAACCTGTCAGCTAAACAGACATTGTGGCATGTTTATGACAAATTTTCTTTTATGGCTTCGAAATACACATTTATAATAATGTCAACCTCTCAAACTGTTAGATTTTAGTATTCAAATACGATAACATGAAATAATGTAGACAATATCTAATGCACAAATATTTAATATTTGAAAATTTTGAAACGTTATCAATTAAAGTTGAATATTTTGAACTCTTAATCAAATAGTACTTTATATTTGCTTAATAAGGGTAAACTGTTTGTTGTCATTCAGAA
Source organism: Saccostrea cuccullata (assembly GCF_032062105.1). NCBI lineage: Eukaryota > Metazoa > Mollusca > Bivalvia > Ostreida > Ostreidae > Saccostrea > Saccostrea cuccullata. The sequence continues at coordinate 12,400 of NW_026930257.1, forward strand.
GAAAATTAATTGTGACATTTATTTGCATCATTTAGTGAATATACCTGAAGAAATATTAAGAAGGGATATCGATGCTAGAGAAAGGTTTTTGAAAAACTTCAAGGAAGAAAATGTAAAAATGTTTCGTGCCGAGGCATGATAGTTGGATGTGCAGGTGCAGGAAAAACAACTCTTCTTAGAAAGCTTCATGGAGGAGGTATAACAGATGAAGATGAACCCACTGAGACAACTATCGGCCTTGAGGTCCATGAAGATTTATTTATTATTAAGGAAAACAAGTTAACAGGTGATATTTTCTTTTTTTTCAAACAGTGTAATATATGCTATGTTTTAAGCGAATAATAATGCTTATTAGAGCAAACTAAAGTTCCATTTCTAATCCTTTCGAATAATACCGCATATGGTTCTCATTTGTGGAAAAAAAGGTCCAATATCAGGAAAGGTGCGTTGAAGTTCTTTAGGAAATAGTTTAGCATGCTTAGAATTAATGTAAACACAATAAAGAGATGACTACCAAATGATTAGCAAATGAATTACATTTCACCACCATCTAAGTCATCAAGTTATTGAAATGTTAATATATATTAATGTTTAGTTTTATGAAATGTTTAGGAAATAATTTTGTCAGGAATTCTCTTTTAGTTTTATATTAATATGCTTATTTTCGTACTTGAACAGATTTTGCGAATGTTGACAACAGTAGAAATCCATATCTTGACAACAACGTAATAAGCATGACAGACTTCGCAGGACAAGTGGCGTACTACGCATGTCACCAGGTTTACCTCTCAAGAAGAGCATTTTATATCGTGGTTGTCGACATGTCTAAGAAGCTTGATGAAGAAAGTCGAATGTACGACACAGATCGCCATTATCCAACAGGATCTTTATTTCACTCATGGACTTATGGAGGTAACTATCATTGTCATACATGTAACCAAGTCAGGCATATTAACATGTCCATACTACATCCTTCATTACAAACGTGTATAGTATAATTTAACTTATATGCAATTATTTAGCCTTAAAAGTAAATTCGACCCACAAAATGTCTTATTTGATCTAGCAAATATGTAAATTTTGAAAAGGGCATTAGAAAATATGTTTTGGGTTAACTCCAATCTAGAACATTGACACATTTCACATGTTCAACAATTTCGTCTAAATGGTGTATTATGATATCGAAGTAATTTCTAAATAGCAGCATGATTGAGGTTTCTGAAAAAATGCTCAAAATTAACACAATTAATCCTGGTTTTCACATAGAACACAGTCGTTACCGCAAAGTGTTGAAACAGAAAAATAATTATAACTGTCCGAGAAAAATTTACAATGAAAATATCTTGCGGTAACGAGTGTGCTCATGTTGAAAAAAATAAAATAAAATGTCATTGCGTGTAAATATGTTGAAATTAAATTTATTCAGACAGCTAATAAACGAACATTTTTTTCTTGCATGTTTAAGAATTTTATTCGGAAGAACACTTCCCTTAATTCATTGGTGTGTATGAAAACAATGAAAAGATTAAAATTGAAATAAGAAGCATGATGCACATACATCCTATTCTTTTTATAACATTGTGGATTTTCAACAGATCATTATTTTTAAGAAAATAAAATGAAAATTTCACCGATTTTCTTTTTTGATTTACAATGTCTCTTTTTTATTTTACGGTTAGGTTGATACAAAATGGTTCTTATATAATACTCATCACTTTGTCATAGCACAGAATGAAATCATACGGTATAGTCACTAATTATAGATTTTGCAAATGGCTCAGTTAAGTGGGAAACATTCATTCAGCAAATTATGTCATTACACATTTCTCTTGAAAGCGAGAGGGTACGTGAGATAGTAATCGGTATGTCCGTCCGTCTGTCCGTACGTCCGTCCGTCTGTTAAGCTTTGGAATACCCATTACTTGCGTCTCCATATAAGTGAAAAATTCTCTAGAGGGACGTTAAACAATGTACAATCAATCAATCTATCTTAACCAACTGAATGAAATTTGATGGAGACTTTCAGAGAATCTTTATATTATGATACCATTGTGCACTTCCTATTTTGTGTTTTGATCCGATATTTTGGGTTTCATGAAATAAGTTATTTGCAAAGGTTTAGCCCATTTTGATGACTTGTCTCCTATCACATTTTAACAAATGACAAAATTACATTTTGCAGTGATAAAATATTTTGTCTTTTTTGTTTCAAAGGCAACATACTGTGGTCATAAAACTTTATGGAAAAAACAATTATCTATTCTTATTTGTTCTTTAATTTAAGCGTGGCGACTGTGGTTTCCTTTGCGCAATATTTCGTGCATCATAGTAAAACTTTCTTTGCTTAATTATTAAGATTAAACAAAATCAAGATACGAGGGTTGATCCAACAGAAATATCACTGTGTCAATATCTTTAATATTTGGCGTCATATTATCAAATATAATATACCAAAAGATGCATAAAGATAAATCTAATTAAAATTGAAAATTTCATTTGATAATGTATACTTGAATTAATTTTATAGACGTTTAAAATATTAAACATATGGGGGGTCGCCGCTTCACAACTAAGCGTCACGTTTTAAATTGTAAATTGTTATACTGAAATTGACAAAAACTTTAAAAAGCATCTTAAGAAAAACATCTAATCGCCCAATATTTTATAAGAGAAAGTTTTACATTTTCTAATTTTAAGTTGAAAATAAAATGACGACATTGCTTTTTGATCATAAACATTGTTGTTTTCATCAGCTGGATTGAACAAAAGAAATGTCGAAATGGAGAAAAACCGCTGAAACGATCTGTAATGTGTTTTTGCTTCAAAATGGGGAAATCGCCCGTAGAATTAGTTACGATGATAAACAGACACACAGAGGATAGAATGTAAATAAGAGACTTGTTCATAGATGATTTCAGCGATTTTTAGCAGGTCAAGTGTCACTGAATGATCAACAGAGGACAGAAGGACCGAAAAGGGGAGGTAGGAAGGAAACGGTCTTGAAATGGTGTCTGACATTGTCCAAAAAAAGAAGACGGTTAGAGGGTTAGAGCGATATGAGAAAATTTAAGCCTGTATTATAGTACTGTTCAAAGAATTTTGACAGATATCTAAATTATGTATAGACCGAGTGTACAATGGGTGCCATTAATTCTTTTTAAAAGAGAAATATATGTTTATGTGTTCGCGAATCTAAAATAAATTTAATGAAACGAAGGGGAAGCGTTTAAGGGTATGACGACGTTATTTAGGTGCCGCAATTCCATAATTGCATTTTGTATATGATTCGATATTTTGAAAAGTATACATCATTTTAATTTGAAATTTTCAGGGCTGATTTGTAATATATATAGCCATGATCATTTTTAATTTCGTTAATTTACGTCGACTAGTGGCAATTTTATCGAAGTTGTGACGTTACTTTTTGATCAACCCTCGTATTACAGGTTTAAAAAATGTAATTACAATATTATAAACTAATTTTGTCACTGATCAGTATAGGTCAAGGCCGTTACAATGTGTTATTGAAGTTATGATAAACGATCTTAAAGAAAGGGGTAATAAAAATGATATTAAATAAAAAGTAATGCAATGTAAACATACTGTCTTGAAATTATAAAAAATATAATTTATTCATTTTTTCTATTTTGTTTTTCATACTAATCCTTTGTGTTTGTCATATTTTGTAGTACTCTATAAAACAGGAAAATCCGTTAATTTTTGGCATTTTGCCCCCTTCCTCCGGTAACAAGACGGTAGAATTTTGTTTTTCTTACATTTCATGAACATTTCAGCATAACTCATCAAATATCTTAGTTTGAACAAGAAGTCTATTTTGGTTTTTGTATAATCTGCTTTAAAGTGCTAAAATTGGCATTTTCCTATATAATACTATAGTAAATGTACCTGTATTTTGAGACAGTCCCTCAAAAATACCTGGACAGTAGATATCCCCCAAATTTTGATTGTAGACTAAAGTTAATGTAAGTTATGTATGGTATAAAAATGAAGAGTATCGTAATTGTGGTTTTCGGATGATAAAACCCTAGACACCCCCTTAAATTTTGTATGCATAAACATTTGGGTAGGTAAGCCATGAAGAGTCATACTCAATCGAACAATAATGTGAACTAAACATAAACATGAAATCAAAAATCACCACGGAATGCAATTTTTCTTATATAACACTACCGAATGATTCCTTAACCACGAAATTAAAACCTCATGAAATGTCATAATATCTAAGCATGGACACCGGTATTACCTCCAACTTGCTATTTTTTTTCCGGAGACTACTATTACATCATGAAGAATCATCTTAAACTATATTATTTGTGACGACTTCAGAAGTTCACATTCTTTCCTATATGTTACAAGAACTCATTAGAGGAAAATATTATGTTCAAATCAGATATTATGTGAATTTGTAAAAGCAGTATTATCTCAAGTCATAGTGCGAAGAAACACTTTATGAATTAATGCAACAATGATTTTCTTTTATTTAAAAATATATTTTTAAAAATCATTGAAACTTATAATTTATATATTATTTTCCGTTTATTTGAAGACTACTTTCACTTTTGGCTGCAAACTATAAACACTTATTGCAATGATGGAATAACACAAAAGGATCCGAATCACACAACAGTAATCAAAGACTCCAGAGCGAATGTCAATTTTCAACCGGTAATTCTTGTTGCCACCCATAAAGACAAGCTGGTAAGAGCTGTTTACACTCAATTATCAACCTACATGTATATTTAATTTACATCTGAATAAAATTATATTCTTTACATAGAAAAATTGAAATAATCATACCATATAACGTATATTTTCTGAGATTTTCACAATTTTTTAGGAAATTTGGGGATGGGACATTTCCCCAAAATACAATCGTAAAATATTTCAAATATGCCTTCAAGTATTTTTAACATGTATTACAAGTGGTGCCTATGTTTGACGAATTGATATTATTATTAGAGCATGGACCCATTCATATTTCTTGTAAGTGCAGAATTGTAGCACTCCTACAGTGTCCTCAAATAAAAAAAAACCTGTATATTGATTGCGAACAAACAAGTGCGCTGTTTCCACGATTTATTTCTCAATGTTTTTTAAAGATTATCTAAAATTATTTCTAACCGTGTGATCAACATATTCTTGCACTCTTTCCAAAATAAAGCTTTCATTATTATGATTACTGTTGTTAATCGCTCTTCTGCCCTGGAACATCGAAAAGTTCGCATATTGATACTGCTATTTGATTTTCAAGATAATTCGATCCAAACCGCCCTGTACAGATGCAAACTACGACAGTAAGGGGAGTAAGGATTTTTTTTTTGAAATCTAGATTTTTTGCAATTGGGGTATCAATTTGGAAGAATTAATTCAGAACCTTGGGAACATTTTTGTACGCAGAATTTTATGATTTTAATGGGTGGCACTGTATTTCTCCGGTCTGTCAATATTTTTTTTCTAGGAGAGTTAGAGTTCTGCAGCTGTAATACTTGGAATTCAATGTCCTTAAAAATGATGCGTCTGCAAACGTATTGATGGATATGTCTTAGATAGCAAGAAAATATGGATGACATCAAACCCCTACAACTTCATAATATACAACTGCAAAATATTGCAGGATTTGTCTTTTCCTCTGTCTTTTGAATATTTTGAATGTTTTATAATAAATACATGCATAACTGCTCGTTTTACACGATATAGCTTGAATTTCCCGTGAATGAAATATATGGAGATAACGAACAGTATTCAAGATTAAAGTCCATAAAACATTACAAACACTCTAGCAGAGCAAAATCGGACCTTCTAAACATCAAAGGTGGGATCAGGTGCCATGGAAGAGTAAGCATACCCTGTCGACTGGTCACATTCGCCGTGTGCTTCTTGTCATGATCGTGAAATAACGGGAAAACCCGTCATCAATTAATGTACATGATAAATAAATGATTAACAATTAGTATGAAGATATCATTCAAATCGGATTAGTTACGCGTTAATGCACATGCCATGCCGCATGTGATTTTATACGATCAACTTGGAGTGGTTGATTATGCAACTGTTTGTTTAAGCTTTGAAAAATACCACAGGAATAATTTTCATGGTGAATAATTATGTTTATTTTATATTATGACTTGAATGTAGTTATAATTACTATCTCTTTGTTAGATTTTCTTGTTAAATAAAATTAAGAATAAAATAATGTACAATAAAATATTTTAGAATAAAAATTTTAATTGTTGTTTGAGTTTACTTGTACTGTTACTACTAGAATTTTTCAGGTCAACTAAGTAAACTTAGGTGATCTATTGCTGTTCGTTTTTTGTTCTTCGTCTTGTGTTGTGCAATAACATTGAAACATTTTTTGTCCGTCTTCATGAATTGACATTTGAACATTTTCAGCTTACTCTCTGCAACCACTCATTGACAACCAATTGCAATCAAATTTGGCATAAAACATCTATGGTTGACGAAAAACTAAAAAATGTGAATTTCATGGTCCCTGACGCCCTGGGTCGCTGAGGGGTTGGGCAAAAGCTACTAAAATAATGCAACCTTTAAAAATCTTTTACTTTACTCCTGGACATCAAGACGTCAAACTGTTTGCAAGACTGTAATCAGCTTATTAGAGAAACACCGACATCTTACGAACGAACGTAACTCTCCCTAACTTCCCGTATCTCTATAGTTTTCTCGGGACCAGCAATTGTACCCAAATAAAGTTTAAAATCGGAAATTATAAGTATATGTGTAAAATAGAATGGATAGTGTTTTAACCACTTGTATTTGAGTATTTGAGAATTATTCATGTCAACATTTTTGTAATCACTTACAATGTTTTTAAAAAACGAACAAATAGAAGAAAATACACCGTAATACTTTAGACGGATTTGGAAACACGTTTGTCATGCGTCAGTGATTAAACGTATATACCAACTACTTGTAGTGGCCGCCTATGGGAAAAGGTTACTTTTTACAGCTAGCTTGAAAAAAATAATAAATCCGTGCAATCAAGTAAATAGGTATAGTGCGCTTTATAGTGTCTTGTATTGAGAGAGAGAGAGAGAGAGAGAGAGAGAGAGAGAGAGAGAGAGAGATTCTTTTTTAAATTTATCAAAATATCACTTCAAAGAAATAAACGAACATTCATGGTAGACAGTATCTTCTTAGATGATGTATTAAATGGCGATCTTAACTAAATTATCTTGGGCTGCTTTTATCTTAAATATTTGTAACAGGCCTGAAGGAAGCAATTTCAGTTCGGGGGAGGGGGGGGGGGGCACAACCAAACATTTTAAGTTTAGAGTCACTACCAAACAATTCCTTGGGAAGCCATGAAAGATTTTTTTATTGAGGGGGCACAAGTATACAGTAGATAAGTTTTTTTTAATAATATTGCATTGTTTATTTATCGCTATCATTAGGGGGGGGGGGGTCATCCCCAACCCAACAACCCCGTTCCTATGTACATGTATACTAGTATCTGTTTATATACGTGGATTATAAAAAAAGCTGAAAATATGCATTTTTTAGTAAAGTTCTTTTCTTTGTCTCAAATTGATGCTCTACTTTGTCATTATTTGTTAACCATGCATTAATCGTCAACATATAACATCAGAAGATACACTTTATACTTTTGACCACCGAAAGTTAAATATACATGATATAAAAACTTTAACCGAAATTATAACTTGCTTCATCTGTAAGGAAAAATATATATCACCATCTTGTTGTAAAACAAAAACAAAAAAAATTGATTCTAGAATACCGACAAAAAGATACCGGTCTTTTAAAAGGGTGAATAATATGAAAACGTAGTTGTCACTTAGTTGTCAAGGCATCGTTCAAAAGTATGTGCACACATATGCTTATTACAAGTGCTTGTAGACCAAACAACTTCCCCACCCCCAATATTCATACCAGGTCCCGAGATATTCATATTTTGTCTTCTGTCATAGATTATCCCTCTAGTAATTTACAATGTATTTCATATGATACATAGAATTCACCTTTTATTTTAAAAATCATGCTCGTATAGTATCATAAAATCACCTATATTTTTTTAACTGCAGGTATCAATATTGAATGTTGTAAATTGTAAATGTTATTAATGGAAGAAAGCCAAAAAGTTATCTTTGGACCCGGATTCATATATATTGGGTTGGGTGACGGAGGGGGAGGGGGTGAGGGGGCATTGGTCCTATGATGGCATGATATATGCTCTCATATATCTTATATTATGTCAAAAACATAATTCAATAAACTTCTATTTTTGCGCCAACCCCCCAACCCCCCCCCCCCCCCCTGCAAAAAAAAATTATTTCAGCCTGCCTGTTCGTCTTATAATTCTGTCCATCTGTTACAGTTTTGTTTCAAGCAATATCTCGTGAAGCCTTTGAGCTTTTACAAAAATGAAATCAAATCAATAGCTTTGGGTCTTAGGTGTTAAAGGGGGGGGGGGGGGGTTGAGAATTATTTGAAGAGGTTTAAGATATATGTTTGTAAAAAGAAGCTTAATCAACCGACAAATAACGAACTGGAATCCCCCTCGATTTATAATATGGCTTTAATACCTGTATATTAAAGCCAAATAAATTTTATTTTTCGCAGCATATAGTATTTTGAACAAGAATTTCTTTTAAGTTTTTGAGTTTTTGCAATTTAATTTTAGACCATAACTCCTTATTGTCCCGACCGCCCATAGTTAAGCACACCCCCCCCCCCCCTAGATCCGCACATAGTATTACTAGTATTTATTTTTATTTCATGCCACAGAATATTTTTTTTTTTAATTTTCCTTTCATTTCCCTTCTCGAACCCCTTTGCTCGTTTAAATGTCCATTGAAATGTATTGTAGTGTCACGGTAGCGACTACGACAAGACGTGGCTTTGAGGTATCTTGTGGGGATTTTATCTGTCGAAATCCCAATAAAATTGAAGAATTCAATAATGCAACCGTGAATACAATAGAGTACAATGACTGATCCCCATTTTTAGTTACGTTCGTTCGTAAGATGGCGGTGTTTCTCTAATAGCAGATTAGAGATTTCATGTAAAAACCATACTTAACTGAGATTCTAGAAGCACTTTCCAGGTATTTTGGAAACGAACTTTCCATCTCTACAAATCTTATGTTTTGAAATATCCCGGCTTATTGTTGTTCTATGGCATCATTTTTGTCACGAATAACCGAGGATATGCCGACTGGGATACGTATATGGCTGACTGTTTTCGAAAGAGAATATCATCGATGAAAATAAATTAGCATACCTGTTTAATTAATTGAACTCTATGAATGAATATATGACCGATATCTGCTTTTAAACTCCATGTTCACGTATCCTTGTACATGCCGTTTTAGCCAAATTCTCTTTACACGAAATGATCAATTCCTAAGTTACTTGATGTACACATATGACGTCATCAATGGTAGATTTTAATAAAAATGACAGATACAGCATAACACAATGTAAACATTTTATTTTTGATAATGTTTACACGTTTCTATTAATTTTTTAAGAGTTAAATAAAATCTCTAATTACAAAATTACGAAAACTTGTGTTTTCAAATTGACGATATAACATAACTTACTATGACGTCATAATGTAGCACTGATTTATGTCAAGTGTAGAATATTTTGTTATATCCTTATATAAGTTGAAATAAGCTACGATTTCTTATAATTTATTTGCACAATAAATAAGTACTACTTTAAATTCCCCGGAATAAGGCTTCACAATGATTCAATTTTAAAAGTAAAACGTCAATAGTAATCCGTTTTTTGTCTAACTCATTGTGACGTAGTCAAGTTATGTTATCAAAATGGATAATTTGACCTATACAGATCACGTGGAAATAATTTGCACAGGTAAAATTAAATTATATGCGCTATATTACGAAAACCCGCTGTGTCACTCAAGTAACTTTTGATATATAGCTTTCTACGACGTCAAAATACACAAGTGAATAAATATTATGTATGCTTTTGAACTATATCAATTCTTAGAACTTTTTATATGATATTCAGCTTTCTATACATTTTTTTCACAATGTATTTAGGAATGTAGGCACTCAACATTATGTTACAAAGAGGAACTATAAAAGTTAGAAGTTTGATTATGTTTAATAGCATAATACCAGTTCTCATATGTAAATTTCATTGATACATATTCTGAATGAAAAAAGTAAACATAGATTGTTATAATAAATCGTAGATTTTGATGATCCTACCCTGTATTATATATTGTTTGTTTTATAGTGCAACCGCAGAATTGAAAACGCAAAAATTAATATGCTATTTTTAGGGGTTAAATTGAATAAAGTTGAACCGCAAAAAATACCCGTTTTATATTTCATTCTTGTTCTGCAGGTAGAGATTCATTTTCTTGAAAACCCATAATCGAACAGAACCTCATGTAACATTTATCTTTAACTTTCTTTGTACGTATATATCACAACTCTATAGGAACAACTGGGCTGGAATATACATTAAAGAAAGCTTATCTTAATACAATGTTTTCCAACCAGTATCAAATGTTAGGAAAAACAATTTAAATCTTGTTATTTGAGTAAGGTTTTCAAATAAACTCATTATCTTAGATTATATATATTGAAAGATTTTTTAAACGTTATGTCAAAGACGTTCCTAAATATACCTTGCACTGGAATAAAATTATATGTTTTGTGCTGCCTGGGCAGACTGACAATACGCGGCGAAATAAAATTACTCGCTTTTATTGCAATGGTGCTGAAATCCATTTAAAATCTTTTGATCACCCGGTCTTCGTGATATTCTCGCTAGGTGATGAAGAGCTCATTTGCAATAAAAAGTACTCAGTGAATAATAGGGAATCAATCAGTATACTGTGACATAATACACACTGAAAAGACTTTGACATTGAATTTATTGCCTGTACTTAACAAATATTTTAACATTGGCCGGAGAAAGCATTAAAAATACCACAAAATTCCCAAGTATTAACCAAAAAGTAACTAGAAATGTATTAACCACAATTGCAAATCTATGCATTTGCTCAGTTGATAACAATTTTGATTGTCATGCGTTTTGATTCATAGCTTAATTTTGTTTATAATGTAAGATAAGTAAAGTAGCAAATTTTCTGAAAATTGTAAATTAGAAGAAAAACAGAACCAATAAATTGGGAAAAGCATTGTGTTTAATCTGGAAACTACTCACATAGTTTGGAATCAGAAAGATAGTGGATTTTTCAGTTTTGTATACATCAACCATGACCCCGGATTTAAAAAAAAAAACACGATATGGAATTAAATAGTTTTACATAGAAATATCTACAAAAATTTTTACTAATTATTTCTATAATAAAATATCCTCCTATTGCCACCTCTCGTAAATCGGAGCATCTTTATTTAGTTTATTTTATTCAAAAACATATCATTTTTTACATTACAATTTTGATTTCAATACCTTGATTATACCTCTTCTAATTTGAATTGGGCACAATTTTGCACACTTTGGAGGACATTTTACAGTCACCTAGAAATATTATTATCATTAAAACAAGCGTTGAAAAGGTTTCCCATTCGCCATTCCGATATTTAAAAATAGCGATTCCTATTTGCTAACTTTGTCGTTCTAATCAGCAAAGCTCAATTAACTTTGTTATACGATAATTATTTGGTTTATCTGCAAGCTACAATTGTTGGGAGAAAAGATCCCTTTAGCATCCATTTGAATTGGAGAGAATTCTTAATCAAATAAATAAATAAATATAAATTCTTAAAGGTGTTAATACTTGAACAGTAAAAACTTTTTCTCACACAAGAATAACAATTAATCGAATGTTCTCCATTTTTTGAGAAATAGGAAAAATCATTTATATTTCTGTGGGAAAAGGACACAGTAAATTTATCATTAAGAATAAAAGTGGTATGTTGATGCATTCAAGTATACCATATTATAAAAGGTGATAGCGGAATATTACTCGTCAATACCGGGAAAATTACTGGACAGTACATTGAGGAGATATGGAAACGTTTCGTAGACAATCATGTACAGTTGTTTTGATCTTAAGAAAGTTACTATTAAAACATTAAAAAAATGTGAAACATTCAGTGGTGACTTTAATTAAAGTTCATAAAGATGAAATTGGCTTATCAACTAAAGTAAATATTTGGCCTGATGACAAGAATTGAAGGACATGTTGAGCTAACACAAGGAGGAGATGTATTACATTTTGTCATGTAAAGTTCTTAAAAACCTATTCCGATGACAGTAAAGATTAAATCAGGTCGGACAACAAAAATCACAATAAGTGTTTAATTTTTCAAGTTTTGAAAGCCGATTTAGTCTTCGAGGACTGCAAAAACGATGTTTAAAGAACTGGAAAGTTTGCCTTGAAATATTCTTTTTTAAAAACGCTGCACTTAATCAAGGCAGAAGAAGCTGGTCATTATTTTGCCATCGCCGTCAGCAAAACATCCATACAGTTGCAAATTTTTACACGTGATGAAACCGTGAAATGATTTAAAAATGCGTAAGACTTCTTTCGAGACAAACAGTGGAAGACTTTATAAAGGAAATACACAAGTTGAACGTTTCACAAGGAAATTATCTATGACTGGTTTTTCAAATACGACATAAAAATTACAGATGAAGACGAAGAATTCTTTTTAACGGGACAGACATTAAACAAGAACCTGGAAATTTGAATGAAATAACTTGATGAAATCAAAGTTGTAAAACAAACCAAGTCATAAATACTTGTCTTTATGCTGTTGATTTTAGAACCGGTTTAATGATCAAAATTCCACGACCCCAGTCCTCTTGTTTTCAACGTAATAATTGGTCTTATTTCCACACCGTTATTCTCAGTATTCAACATTGCAAATGATCCCGGTTCAAATATCAACATTTCAACGGGCGCATTGTGTTTCACAAACACATCAGCAATGTTTTCATAGCATAGTATATTGTTTAACATGTATGCGATAAGAATCTTCCTTTATTTAATTTTTTTCTTTTGTTATTGTTCTTTTTGACAGGATATATTAGCATGGTAACCATAACCCAAAGAAATAAAATTATCTTTACCCGGTTTATGTTTGTGGCTTGAGATCCTTCAATCTGAACGAGTTTTAGAATATTAATATGGCTGTGTCTTTTTAGGTGCATTAACATTTTTATGAGTGCACATGTTAGTGATCAATTCATTACAGAGAGATGCATTGTGTTCTGTTGGTTGCATTAACTTTTATGAGTGTATATGTTTGTGATCAATGATTACAGATAGTTGCCTTTAAGTCATATGACGTTTTGTGATGCAATGGTGTTGTCTAAATTGGTACGGTCAGGCTTTATATACATTATTTCTCTACTGGCAAGCAACTTTTATTTATCACCTTTAGAATATATAATAAATAAAGGACATCAACTTCAAATTCACTTTTTGAAAAAAAACATTATTTGAACAGAAGCTGTAGAAAAAAAGTTTACTACTGTGAAAACATTAAATGATGATCAAAACATACATAAAAATGTTTACTACTGTGAAAAAAAATTAAGTTTTGATCACCATATAAATATTATACTGTATTTAACATTAATGAAAAATAATCAATAATTCTCATCTTTTTCTCAAGCTCCAGTGGGCCAATTTCAACCAAACTTAATGGCATCTTTCAAAAATCTTCTTCTCAAAAACCGAGGGGCCAGGAAAGATAAAACTCATGTGGAAGCATCTGCCGGTAGTGTAAATTCAGGATTGTTCAAATTATAACCCCAAGGAGTAGGGTGGGATCATGACAGGGGATCTGTGTTAGGTCACACAAAAAATAATCCTTTGTTGATCATTGTTGATATTGCGTTAAATCACCTTCGAAAAATTAAATTTATCGCTTACATGTTTATCTCATGAAGAACACACCTGAGCATTTTTTTCACAACAAAGTACATATACTACCTTTACACGGACAATATTTAAGCTCCTTTAAAAAATCATTTAAAATATCTGATTTTCCTTTATTCTTTAAATATGCATATTAATATAAAAATCACTATGGATTATATTCAATTAATTTCTTAATTTTAAATAAATGTATTATGACAAAGGCTTCTACTAATAGAGAAGAAAAATACTCGGGTTTGAATTACTATCATTATTAGATATATCCGATAAACTTATTTTTTTTCAAAATTGACTTCACAACAGATCTTAACTTCCGTCAGGAACTACTGTTTGTCAATAAGGTTTTTGATCTGCGTTTTCCATGTAAGGATTGTTGTAATATAAACTATTAAATCAATCCTATAATTTATTTTTATATCTATGAAATGACGTACTTTTATTGTGTAAGATAATAAGTGCCTTTTTCGGGTTAAGCGGCTTTAATTGCATGAGAAAATATTGTCAATCTATCTTCTCTTTTTTATGTAAAAGTTATATAATTAGACTCTAGGGAATACCAAAATATCGGAAGACCTAGTCTCTGTGATTGAGACGTTCTAGCATCTTTTGATATCAATCTGGGAGATGTCCATTGACAAGGTACGGGAATAGACGAGATCCACAGAGAATTGCATAAACAAAAGTTTTTTTTTACATACACAATTGTATAACCTTTGATACATTTCAAACTTCAAATTTTTTACTTAGACCATGGAAGCTTGACAATTGTTTGAAAACATCCCTGTGTCATGTCTTTGACCAGGAAAGCACGTGAAATCCTGTGTATTTATTAACATTACAATACTGTAATAAGAGCCACTCTAAAAACATCTTGTACAACGGATTGGAGAAAACTAACAAGTTAAAAAGTAGCCTACAGTTTTATGGTAAACTGCACAATTATGTATGTACACCATATGTACACAATAACGTTCTCATTATATTATACTTGTACGAAGGACACTTCATGGACCTGATATCTATTGCTGGTTTGACAAAGAACTTTGACGTTTTGTGTTTATAATAGAACTTTACGAACACTTCCCATTGGCAATCAGCAAAGATGGAAGTTTCCGCGACCACTGGGCGTTTGGCAGTTAGAGCACGTTTAGCACCAAAGGTCAACTTCCGAAAATGTAGACGGTAATTTCACACATTTACTGAAAATGCTGATTTATAGTTGGATTGAACATGTTGAAAACGGTTAAAGACAGATATATCTTAGCCGAGTTTTGTAATTTACTCTTTATAATTAGATTTCCTTTGTTTGGTCTCATAACATTTGTTTAACATTTACAAAATGGGTACTTAAATTAATTGTACTTTCTATATAATTAAATAGCTTAATTATAAAGTCACAACAACGGCAAGAGCAATGGTTGATTTATGTAAATATCAAGCGAGCCAAGATTGTGAAACTCATGTATTATGACAAAAACCGACACAGAGCGAAAGATCTTAAGATCATATTACATCAGGGTGATTTAAGATGTTAGAAAGCATTTTTATTTCGTTGTTTTCAATATGGACACCATTTTACAAATAGCTTGTAGTGAATGGATCAAATATTGTACGTTAGCAGTTTAGTTGGAACATTAAAGCCTATCTTATAAATTGATATAACCGTCCTCCCACCAATTTTCAGGCTTAAATAATACGGATATGTCCTCTGGTTATATAAACGTTGTGTATTTTGCTAACTTTTTAAAAAAACTGAACTTGAAATTGCCGATGTTCGAAAACAATACATCATACAAACTAATCTGACCATCAAAAGAAGATGCTCTTCTAATGATTGCGATATCTCTAACCGAAAACACGTTGGCCTTCCTAAATAAATAAGAGGTGTTTTGTCCGCCAAAACTGAAATCTCTCAATATGTCTTTCAATTATGATCATAAAACAATATCAAAATATTAATAAACAATGTACAAATTATATTATGTTTAAATTAAAATTAGAATTTGGATGCATTTAAATCAGTAATCCAGTCAAATGCAAAAGTCGATATAAAAATAACTGGATGCTGTTTTCCTGACTGCTTTGTTGTGAACTTTTTCAAAGTGTGTTCATGTATATCAAAAATTCAGATTTGTTTTTGTCTTTCCAATGCCTATAACCACATCAATTGATTTTGATACATCATATTTGATTGTCTTTCCTGTAAATCATATGCACCCATTTCCCAATGCTGCGTTAACTAGTCTCCAACATGTAAGTGATAAAAGCAAGAGCACACCAGTTAAAATGGGTATGTTTTCAGACATTTCGTCTTCAATGAAAAAGAGATTCTTAAATTTTTTTTTCATGTTATCATAAAATTTCTATAGATCAATTATCTGTACATCTTATCTCTGGTCCAGGTATGTATTACAGATCAGCAATATGAGTTTTCCACTCTCTCTCTCTCTCTCTCTCTCTGGTATATTTATAGAAATAATCATGATTTGACTCTCTCTCTCTCTCTCTGGTCCAAGATTTTCAAATAAGCAATAGCACTTTTCCAGGCCTATAATCACGAAATATATGGAATATGGACGTGCCTGATATGAAACTTTGTAATCAAATTAATTTTTATAACTGTTTAATTATTACAAACACGTTTTTTCTAAAATCATTGTCTACCCAAATTATTCCTAAGTCTATGCCATCCAATTCATGTGTCATTATAAATGCATATTATGTGTAATGAATGGAGTTTATAAACAAATTATCAATATCGCAAAGGCATAACAGATTTAACAATGATGAACATTTGCTTAAAAGTTCTGTTCTGTTCTGTTAGAAATGCTGCTGCTTTAAAAGACAGCTTTCTATTGCTATAGCTAAAATTTTATGTAAATATAGCCCATGTCGATTTAATTTGTTGGCGACCATTTCTTGGATTATCATTAGGGGATCCAATTTTTGTACATGCTGATTTAAAGAAAGCAAGATGTAATCTTCTCAATTTAAGGAAATTCTTTATGATTCATTTAAAAAATAGCGCGTGGGAACATTTAATGTAAGCATTAAAACATGCTTTATAGATAATCTAAGATAGCTAAGTAACATAAATGATCACATATTTCATACATTTTAACAATGTCATTTTAATACATATTAATAAACGTACCTATACAAAGTAAAAAGAGAAATTTATGTAGTTGTCTAGAAATCTATATATCTTGCATCATACAAAAATGAAATCTCATAAACAGTAAAGAAGAACCGCTTCCATCATCCCGCCATTATAGGTGTAGACCAGTAACACATGTGGCACGTTAAAAGACATGAAGATAAATCAATACTTCAATAAGAATAGCATGACAAGGTTTACAACAAAACATTTCTTAATATATTATTCCAAATTCATTGTTGTAAATTAATGAAGAACTAAATGTCTTTTTATTGAAACTTGCACACTAAATTTATATTTCATAAATCATTAACAGCAAAATTCCAAACACTGAAATATTAAGTAAATCAACTTATTAATAAGAAATTATAAATAAATCGATATTGTAAAGCTCTCAAACAACAGACAACCTCACTAGCATCGGGTCCCTTGCAATCGATCACCATTGATGTTTTCTGCAATGTAGGTTAAATAAAAAAGTCTTCTTCATATCATGCTTTTGATATATCTTCTAATTTCTAATACATTTTGCTATATTTTGAAATTAAAACCTTTTGTATTTTTTTCATTCAAACAGCAATTTCTCCATTGATTTTACAGGAGTTTATAGGCAAATGGAGCCCATTCCCCTGTAGTTAGTAGAGGTGTGATTTCCAATCACCGTCTACTTTGTAGATGGTCTTTTTTTCTTAATCTGATATAAAGAAGAATCTTATCTAATATGTGAGCAAAAATATCCATCCACCTGTATTTTCAAGACAAGTGACAAAAATTACATTGCATGTCAACTCCGTTGTAATATCGATATAAATGAAAAACTCTTAGATTAAGCAATTTTTAATTCCTGTACTTTTTGTCACAAAACCAGTTGGTTCCATGATGACAGGCTTGTCGTAAAAGGCGATTAAAGTACCATCCGGTCCAGTTTCGGATGTATTTTGTATAATCTTGGGTCTGTACCAGGTGTGGCACGATAACCAAATAGCCTTCCTGCTTTTTCCTTTGTAATTATTCCCTTTGTAAATTTTTGGCACCTTCACTGGCAATAAGTTCTGGAAAAGTTATCTCAATATTTGTTCTATCTACTTGCTATTAGTAACTAGCTTAGATTTCCATGTAGACTTTTCTACTGTAGTCCACAATGTTTTTTGTTAACTTCCGGTTTAATAAAGTCTTCTGACTCCTTTTCTTTTCGGCATCATTTCACCCAGTATTGAAGCCTCCATTATGTCTAAATTGGTAGTGACGTCTCCATAACAGTGTCCACAGTTATTTGAAGAGAGCACTCGTTCATATACAATCAATGCAATTTCAATTTGAAAATTTATTCCTTCTTTCTGTGCTTTTATTAATCGGGAAGGACGGTGTCCCGGATGTTCATCAAGTTTTCATTCCATTGTTTTAGACTTTCATTATTAAATCAAGATCAAGTGTGACCATTATGCTTTGACAAAGCATTTTGAACAAACAGGGGCGGGATAAGTGAACACAAAAAACTTCTAGGTTAATTTATAAGAAACTGAAAATTTAATTGGGAGTTGAAAATATTTCCAAATATATATCACAACAGCATGTTCTTTGTTTTTATCGCAATAAAGATGAGCATTTCTGCAATATCCACACATGCGAAGACGACAGGTGTTGAAAACTTGGAGTAGTTGCTAACCACACTCTATGTAGTGTTCTTCAATTTTTCTGTAGATTTGCAGGTGAAATTGATCTGGATTAAAAAAAAAAAATAATAGTGCACTGTTGATTCTAAAATTTACTAAATTACCCCTTGTCTCTCCAATTATTGTACTAGATTTTTAATTTGGTCAAAGTACTGCATCTAATGGTTCGTTTGATTTGAATTTTTGTTTCATAAAAAGATATGAATTTCCCTATGATAATGCAAAAAACTCACATTTTCTCCTTGTTTCTCGATGATCCTATTATTTTTTGTCACATGAATAAACTTTTTGTCTGTCATTGTCACACCAATCTGTTCAAGTGCAGTTTTATCTATGTTCTATTAATCTATACGTGTAATAAACAAAAATGAGACAATGCTTGACAAAATGTACGCGTAACATTATAGTGGATTTTGCTAACATCAAAAAAAGGTTAAAGATTAAGTAAATACTAGTATTTTCTGATGGAATAGAGAATGCTAAAAATAAAAATTCTATGTGGAGGCCTAGTTTTTCATGATTTAATTTTTTTAGAAAAATCAAAGCCGAAGTCCAAATATACAATGATGAGTGAACTCTACTCATGCAGTGGTCTGTATATAAATATACATAACAGGGAAAATTATTGTATTGCTCTTATATATAATACACTGATATATGAAATAATTACTTTCATTTTTACAAAGTCATTAAAAAAATCACAAAGACTGAATCTTCATACTAGTATAAACCGAGCATTTGGCACGATAAAGATCCCTCCCTGAACAAAGGCCGAAAGCATAGGCCTAAATTTGCAGCCCTTCATCGGCAATGGTGACGTGTCATATCACTGAAATATTCTGGAGAGGGACGTTAAACAGTATACAATCATTATATTAGAATATTAATATTTGGGAATTAAACAGATAAACAACTAGATGACTTTGTGTTTTCGCCTAAACCTGATTCGTTTGATTCTCATTTTTTTTTAAATTCACTTCGGTCGGAAGTCCCCCCCCTAATCGAAATTAAGAAGGCCTTTTTGTAGACAGCAAAGAATCAAAATGATTGAAGTCTTTTGCAGTCCACTGAAATTTTTACTAAAGATAGACACATGTTGCCATTGTGCACCTGGGTCAGGATATTTTTGGAAGTGCCTAGGATGGAAGCTCATTGAATACCGTAATATTTAAAACTAACTTCAGGATTGAAATTTGGTGTAAATTTTGTGTCATATCTTTTAAAGTATAATTATTTTGTATTAAACATACTGAGCAATATATTTAAATATAATGTGCGCAAAAGATGCGATGAAACATAATTCTAATCAAACTTGAAAATTTCACTATAATAATGTTCAATTGAATTCATTTTAAATGCTATTTAAATAAAATTCTGACATATTATTAAGATTTTGACTATAAACGTCACGTTTTAAAGTTAATTTTGTTAAAATGAAATAAGATAAACACATTTTAAAAAAGCATCTATAAAATGGAAATGTAATAATTAAAAGACAAAATTTACGACATTTCTAATCTTTAGTTAAAAATTGAATGGCAGTATTGGTTTTTTTTTCATATTAACAGAATCGTTTATATCTGATGTCTTGCAGAAAGATATATATTTCAAAATTCAAGTAAAACACCAAAACATTAAATATATTTTTAAAATCGCAAAAAGAACTATATGCAACGGTATATTGTGTTTCGTCACAAAATTTCGACATTTCTCCTGAAAAATCTTGATATGTGCAGAATTTTATAGAGCGTTCGAAATATCACTTAACAGATCATATTTCGATTCTCGATAGTTTATTGACGCGTCATACTTAAGACGTCATAAAGGTAGTGACTGTTCCTTTGTTATTTTTTAGCGCTCGGCACTAGAAGTGACAAAATTTCAGCAATTTATGACCTTAAAAACGTAGAGTCCCGTGTCACGGTTTGCTCAGGCACAATAAAGTATTTCATTGATATTATGGCCCTGAAACATAAGGTCAAAATTTGAAGCCTGATCACTGCGCATCGGTGATTTTATACTCAAAAATTCTGACGTCAAAAATACATCCATCTGTACAAAATAGAAATTTCAAAGTAGAAACAGTTTTGATGTCATTTCAAACATATTACGTCATTGCTAAAGAGATTTATTCAGTAATATGAAGTCAGCATATTTTCCCCTGTAATAGGTAAATAAATGATCATTTTGGGACAAAGTTTGAAAGATAGGAGGTCGGGTGGAAATATTGGTTATTACTAAAAGAGATTAGTTACAGTTTGAGTGATATGAGATACTTTAAGTTTCTGCAAAAAATTATAAATTTTGTTCAAAGAATTTTGATGAAGGACAAAATTATATAAAATTGTAAATTGATGCCAATTGTTTTAAAGAAAATAATATATGTGAATGTTTTCACCGCAGTGAATATCATTTTTATTTTATAAAACGATGGGAAGGCTTTTTTAAAAGTTGTGACGGGAATGTTTTATGACGATACTTAGATGCGGCGACTACGACATAATCGCACTTTGTGTTTAGGAGTTCGATATTTGAAAAGTATAAATCATTTTAAAACCTTTTCAGGACTAATTTAAAATAAATATAGCTTCCATAATGTAAAATGTTGTTAATTTACGTATATTAAAAATATTTATCGAAAACCTTAACATCGACATTTGGATAACCCTCGTACCTATCAAATTCATATTAAAACATGATAATTTCCATTCCTTCCTAGGTCAGAATTTCACACAGTGTATGTATGTATTATAAAAAAATTCATATATCTGTTAGCACATCTGTTTGCAAATATTGATTTCCTTTAAATAACATGTTAATACCTTGATAAAAATTCCAAATTAAATTCAGTACTCAAAACATTAAACTTTTCAATATGGTCCTTAAAAAAGATAGATCTTACAGCAATATACCTTCATTACAGGCTTTTGATACTGAATTTGGATTTATTCGATTTGCAAGAGCATGCTGAGTAATAAAACAATTTTAAAACGGGGTAAATTAAGTAGAAGCTAATGTTTCCCTCATATGTCAAGCTCGTTTAAATTTACCACTCGTAAATTCAATGGTATGAACCTCTGATAATGAAAACTGTCAGCAAATACATTTATCATTGTCACAAATGGAAAGTTATCTCTCTTATCACAGGGTCGGTACCCCTCAGCAGTCAAGTCAGATTTTTTTTTATAAATGTGTCCACATCATATGACTTGAATTGAGTCCTTTTGAACGATTCATAATACTAGTAAATACATCTAATTATAACCAAATACAATATTCTCCCTCATGACTAGATGTCATGTAAATAAAAAAGCAAGGCCTACTCAAGGGAGACATTACATAATAAGGCAGTCTATCTTCAACAGTATCCTGTTCAAATACATGTACAATTTAATTTTTCAAAATTTGTTTTGTAATAACTTTGTTTCAGAATGTTATCCAAAGTTATTTTATAGCAATATACTGTTCAATAAATCATAATTTTCCATTATCATTTGGGTCAGGCAACCCATTTGTTAGAAATAAATTGTTCCATTTCCATAATCATGTAAAAACATAACAACGGACCTAATGAAAAATGTTATCAATTACTCACTTTTAACTGGTTCAAAGATGAATTTCAAGCTCCGAATTTCGTAAATTTATTTCCCCAAATTGATCCTCGTCTATCCCATCCAAACTTTCATATGCCATTCAGGCCATTTTGCTGGGCGAATAAGATGCATTTTACAGCAAAAGGTCATCATCTTCATCTAACCGAAAAGGGTTTATGGATTTCACACACATGAAATGCTGAAAATGTTTAAGTTCTGTTGGCTTAAAGATGGTCTTTGAAGACAATTTTCTCGAAACTGGATTTCGTAACGTTCTCCACCATTTCGCAATCTGTCTTGTCGGTTTCCTTGATAACGGTGTAAACACATCTATAACTTGGTCAACATTACTACTTTTCTTTATTGCATAAAGTTGCCATAGAACTAATGTCGCGATTTTTCAAAATCGCCAAGCGTGAGTAGAGATCTATGTAAGCGACAGCACGACTAACAGACTTTATGAAATATATAATAAGATTTTCATTTCACATCTAGTTTTCCCAGAAATTCTATTTTTTGAGGAACTGATCCCTAAAGACTTAATTTCTTCTAGTATTTGCGTCGGTATGAATTCTCATAAGTACGTTCTTGTGTAGTTTTGAACAAATCTTCAAGTCCACATGCTTCTGACGTAATCTCGGAATCTTGAAATCGCTCGAAGGGTGCATATGTTTCATCTTCCGATTATTTTGGGCATTCACTCTCCCTTCCCCGCACAACGCATAATAACTTGTTATCCATTTCCTATTTTAAGCCAAATCGGCTACCGGAACATTCTCTGCGTTTTCCCGCAATCACGCATTATTCGCACTTTAAAAATCTTCATTAAATCTTTAATTCAATGCACAATTGTGTAATTCATATACTTTTTACTTGCTTGTGAATTTCTAGGACTTTTAAGAAAAGTTATATTTGTTTAACGTCCGTCATAATATTATTTCACTTAATTATGGAGACGTCACCGATGCGGTGAAGGTGCTTCAAATTTAAACCTATACTCGGCACTATGCCATTGAACATTGAGGGTTCTTTATGTTGCCAAACAGTGACACGGGACCTACGTTTTTAAGGTCATATTCGAAGACCCAAATTTTCACTTATTGATGCCGAGCGCTTGGCGAAGCCACAGTCACTAGTTGGAATGTTTATTTTAGGTATGTAGTCCCTCGTAATATGGGCTCTATGTACGGGGACATTATCATCTTGAAAGCTTGCCTAACTCTTTTCAATGTTTTCTTCGTCAAGTTTTATCTTTTGAAAAGGTTGCTAAAATTTCAATAAATTACCTCTACCAGCCGCATGTTACCGTAGACAAGGCAAAGAGTATAGACCCTTTTCCTATGACATATCTTTGCAACCCCACCCCTTAGCCACCATCTTCTCGTCGCGGAGGACATATGCATTGGAAAATATTAACCATGATGCAAGAAATATATGGAGGAAAATATTTACAATCTTAAAATTATGAATTAATAGAGTCTTTAACTCTTATTCATAAGAAAAATATTCATTAATTTTTGTAACCAGTTATATTTAAACTTAAGGAATACTTTTATACAAAACGAAGAATTTAAGTGCAAATTTTTGGAGTACACTGTCTCGCGTAAGGACAGCGAAAAAACAATTTTTTTCGAATAAAAAGATTTAATATCTGTGGTTTTTCACCGTATAAGTGGATGGTTCTTTGAATATTTCATCCGGAGAACTGGAATATGAAAACAGTTGGAAAATATTAGTAATATTTCATTGAAAAAACAAATATAGACAAATCGTTTTTTAGTGTTTACCTGTGACACAACAATTCCAGAATATGTTACCATGTCTCTTCACAAATGTTCATATAAAAAATCTCCAAGCCAGGTAAATTTTATAGGAAAAGCTAATTGGTAAAAATCAGCCTATGTGATTTTAAATTTTTAGTCACTTAAAACACGTTCCCCTTCAAAATTCATGGCTTGGTATATTTTTCTAAAATCCCGCTATTACATCTTGCAAGCACCAAGGTAACATATTTCTGAAAATTATTTCCCCGTGTATAAATACTTTTTCCAGATTGATTTGATTGTAGATTCCGATATTTTTATTGAAATATTACTTATATTTTTCACACGTCTATTTCATTTTTCAGTTCATTTCAACAATCAATTTTCGTACATCGTTCGTCAATTTTTTAGATTTTTGGCCCATGATGAATGATATGTTTGAAAACTTTACGATTTTACAAAAATCAACTGACTAAAATTAATAAACTAGTGTCTGATCTTACTTGCAGGGGAGGTAACTCCTGAAAATTTCACTGGATAAACCCCTCGACAAAAGATGTCATTGAACAAAGGTTCAATTGTAATTGTTAACTTGTTCGCCATTTTTAAATGCAAATTGCGAATACTTTTGTCGGAAAATATTGCCCTGTATTCTTTTTTTTTTTAAATCAAAAAGAACTTCTAAAGATCCGTTTTAGCTAAATTATGATTAAAAGAAACTTGAAACTAGATGCTGTCATGAGACAGTAATACCCACACTAAGGTGTTTGCCTCTAAATACACGCTCCTACATATATTGGGCGGCTTTCCAAGGAAAAAGTCAAAATAATTCTATAATTTACATGTATTTATCAAATTGAGTATGAATTTCTCAGACCCTGTGACCTATAACTCAGAACCTCTCATATTTATTTTACATGCTTAATTCATTATATACCAGTTTGAATTCTATTAATGATGTAAATTAGATTTTGATAAATGTTTTGCTCATAATAGGACCTTTTTAAATTTACTACCCCCCCCCCCCCCCCCCCCCCCCCCCCCCCCCCTCGACACCACAATCACACAGCACATATTTGTGGAATAGGCTAAATGGAAAAGTTTTGTTAAAACATCGTTTGTTATGAATTAATTTAAAATTTGTTCTTGTACTATACATGTTAACAACTAAATTTCTACATCACATCACGTTGCGTCACCCATTATCATATTTTTAGATTAAACTCCATTCGGCACACCTCGGCCGATTCCCACTTCATCTGATAAGGTGACGGAATCGACGAAGGTTTACCGAATGGAGTAGCATTAGACATGCTGCAGTCTGGTGTGCATTGGATTAATTCATTTTGTGTTATAATTGGATTCATATTTCATGAATTTACAAGACCTATGGCAGTCGGTAAGTACAAGTTTAAGTATAGTGGGGGGGGGGGGGGTAAAATAAACCCAAACGATTAGGTTAAAAGTTCAAAAAAGGGTCAAAGATCATCTCATGCCACACTAGACGAATTTCATATTGTGAAGTTATCTCCCGTTGTCGATGTGACATTCAGTTACTGCCAATACTGGTGCGGATCAAGAATTTTTTTCGGGAGTAGGGAGGGTGGTTCACATCTCAGTTCCAGCCAAGAATCTCAGGAGAAAAGAAACTGTCAATGATAAAAAAGTTAGGGGGAGGATGTCCAAAGTCATTTTTTATTTGCTCCAGTATATATAGTCTTGTTTAAATAACAAAGCAAATTTCAGGAGGGGGGTGTGTGTTCCAATCTCCCTATACATCCCCTGTCCCTGAAATAACAATCTATTTTGTGATTCCAATTAAATAATATATTTTTTTTCATTTGACTAATTATACATATTTTGTTTCTTGTGTTAATATTATGTCTGTCTATTTGTCTGCAGTAATTATAACCTTGCCAAATAAGTTTTAAGTGGGATGGGCTTTACAAATGGCTTCCACATTTTATAGGTTTATTTCTTGTGACAATTAAGAGCTTTTATCTGGGTACCATTAATTTTTACTCTGAAATCGCTTGACCTAGAATACACATTTTTACAAGAAAAATACCAAACTTTAAACTTGGCCTAAATTTTGATCAGTAGGTGCTAGGGCTTTCATGCTTAACATGTGTATTTATTGTGAACTGTCAACAGGTATAAATGTTTGACCTTGACCCTAGAGTTTGAACCACTTAAAAAAATTAACCTTGACAATTAAATTTTGAACAGGAATTACTAGGGATTTTTTTATTTCACATGTGCATTCCTTGTGACAAGACTTTCTTCTGATACCAACAATTTGAACCCTTTGACCTTGACCTTTGATGTTTGACATATATTTGAGAAACTTCAACCTTCACCATAGGTTTCCATACAGGGACATCAGTGTTTCACAAACACATCTTATCTTCATTATTATTTGGTGGTGTCTCCATATGAGGGAAGATGTATTTACAACAAACAAACAAATTACTAAAGAAAATATAAAACATGAATATGTTGGTCATGCATATCTCTGCATTAAAATAGCTTTTCAAATACTGCAACCATATTGTTACCCTTTCAAAACACTCATTTGAGCTTTTCTGGTTTTCTTATCATATAACGTCTGTCGTGACGTGTCGTCCATCTGTTTGTCTGAAAGCTTTTTACATTTTTTTAATTCTCTAGAACCACTGGGCCAATTTTACCCAATTCATATAGAAATATGTACATTTGTATGTCAGACTGTCCATCTGTCTCAATAAATTTAACCTTGGTCATCACGGTCATATCTACTGAATGAGAAGAGACATTCATATTAAACTTATGTATTAGTATTTACCTGTGAGAATGGCATGGTTTTTTTTTTCACATGTGACCTAGAAGTTTGACCTACTTGCAAAAAAATTAAATTGTTATAAATTCATCATTTTGAAAGAGAAAAGTTAGGGCATTCATATTGTAATGCATGTATATTATTACCTGCGATAAGACCTTTCGAAATAAATCATGACTTTTTTTCTGTGACCTTGACCTTGAAGCGGTCAAGCCTAACCTACTTTTCAAAAATGTTGCATTTGCTTATAACTTTTGATTGAGATGAGATATGACTCTCAGATTTCACATGTACATTAATTACTCATAAGAATTCAAGGTGTTTCCCAGCATGCGATGCTTTTTTACTCCTTGACGTTGATGTTTTACATAATTTTCAAAATATTTAACTCGCCTAAAAGATGATTAGGCTTCTGAGTAACATTAAGGAAAACTTCCGGAAAGACAGGGCTTTTTGCACAAAAAACGTAATTTTTCGACCCACATTTGACCCCCCGGGGCAAAATCTTAATTCCAAAACCTTATACTGCACATCTACCTGACACCACCAACATCTCCCAAAAGATGAATAGGCTACTGTGTAAAATGTAGAAGGAGATCAGGGAAGACGAGGCTTTTTGCATAAAAAACGTCATTTTTTGACCCCCATTTGACCCCCTGGGGCAAAATCAAAATTCCGAAACCTTACTGCACATCTACATGACACCACCAACCATCTCCCAAAAGGTGATTAGGCTGCTGAGTAAAATGTAAGAGGAGTTCAGAGAAGATGGGGCTTGTAGCATAAAAAAAACATCATTTTTCGACCCCCATTTGACCCCCAGGGCAAAATCAGAATTCTGAAACCTTACTGCACATCTACATGATCCCACCAACCATCTCCCAAAAGATGATTAGGCTGCTGAGTAAAATGTAAGAGGAGTTCAGGGAAAACAGAGCTTTTTGCATAAAAACGTTATTTTCGACCCCCATTTGACCCCCCGGGGCAAAATCTAAATTCCGAAACCTTACTGCACATCTACCTGACACCATCAACCATCTCCCAAAAGATGATTAGGCTACTGTGTAAAATGTAGGAGACGT
This sequence comes from Saccostrea cuccullata, assembly GCF_032062105.1. Taxonomy (NCBI): domain Eukaryota; kingdom Metazoa; phylum Mollusca; class Bivalvia; order Ostreida; family Ostreidae; genus Saccostrea; species Saccostrea cuccullata. The sequence continues at coordinate 40,385 of NW_026930257.1, forward strand.
TCAGAGAAGACGGGGCTTTTGCATAAAAAACATCATTTTCGACCCCCATTTGACCCCCTGGAGCAAAATCAAAATTCCGAAGTCTTACTGCACATCTACATGACACCACCAATCATCCCCCAAAAGATGATTAGGCTGCTGAGTAAAATGTAAGAGGAGTTCAGGGAAGATGGGGCTTTTTGCATAAAAAAAAAACGTCATTTTTATCCCCCATTTGACCCCCGGGGCAAAATCAAAATTCCAAAACCTTACTGCACATCAACATGACACCACCAAACAAACCCCAAAAGGTGATTAGGCTGCTGAGAAAAATGTAGTAGTTCAGGGAAGACGAGACTTTTTGCACAAAAACGTCATTTTTCGACCCCCATTTGACCCCCCGGGGAAAAATCAAAATTCCGAAACCTAACTGCACATCTACATGATACCACCAACCATCTCCCAAAAGATGATTAAGCTACTGTGTAGATGCAGAGGGTTCAGGGAAGAAAAGTGTGACAGACGGACGGACGGACGGACGGACAGACGGACATGAGTAACAACAATATACCCCGAACTTTCTTTAGAAAGTGCGGGTATAAAATACGGGACTTTTTTGTAGATTCTCGTCATACTGTAAAACGAGAAAATTTGCCGCATACATATTTTAGCGCAAACGCAAGTGGGAATGCACTAGCGCAAATAAATTTTAGCGCTTGCACTTTGTCAGTAAAATATAAAATTTGATATTTTTTTTATCCTTACCCGAATTTGACCTTTTGGTTAGTCAAGCACAGAAACACATTAGTACTCCCGTATATCAGTAAACATTCGTTAACTTTACCGCGGTACGTGTTGCTATCACATGTACTTGGCACAATGTTAAATATTATCTTTTTTTTTC
>NW_026930258.1:0-41197 GCF_032062105.1 Saccostrea cuccullata
GACAGATTACACAGGTGTCGGATTAGACAGTTTTCACTGTATATGTAAAATCCTTGTCATGTCACATTTCCAGAATCCCTCTTGCCAAAAACTTGCCCAGCAGCTGGTCTCTGAATGTTTTATTGAATGAGGAGAGTTATCCATTACAAGTCAGCCTGGCTGGAAATGAGGTCACGGTGAGTATTTTATAAGAATGCACTGTATTTATAATCAAGTATAGGGATATTTTGGCCATAGAAAGTTTATTGAATTTCCCAAAAAAGTTGGCTATTGTAAAGCTGTACCTGGATATGTCCTCTTGATAAAGACATGCTGTTTGTGATGGATGTTTATACTTATTCAATTAAGGTTGTGGCTCAAGATAAAACAATGACTATCCCATTTGACATTGATGTCTCCTCACCCCTCATCAAGATGGCTATCAATGGAGAGAGTAAACTTTTCCAGGTGAGTTATTTAGGCTTATACAGGCATTGATAATAAGCAAATTTTAAAGGAATAGAAAGGAGGAATAAAAATGTTTTTCTAAATTTCAGAAAGAGCATTCATTGTGTATGTTTACTTGAATACAGTCTTTTATTCAAAACTTTCTTTGCAGTTATCAAAGAGAATTGGAGCAGGACTATACAAACTTAGATTTTTTGGAACAGTGGTATGTATCAAAATAAACTGCCAAAGAAAAACTGTAAACAAATATAATTAATATAATGGACATTGTATGACTGTAAAGCCTCTCTGTCAGTCCGAGTCCCATGAAAAATGAACATGATCAAGGATATACAGGTTGTTGCTATTTGCGTTTACAGTACCAGCTGAAGGTCCTGGAGGAGTTTGCTAGTCAGATGTCTAAACTGATGCCTGTCAAACAGGAAGTGGACATGTCCTCACTAGTCCTCGCCCCCATGCCAGGGGTCCTCAAATCTGTAGACGTTAAACCAGGGGATATGGTATGTTATTTACTTCACTGAGTTATATCAAGAATACATCATTCTTTGAAATTTTAAAGATACCAATAAGGTATTACTTCTTTATCCCATCCTAATGAAATTGGAGGGCATATACATTGTAGTAATACCTTTGTGAGTGTGTATGGGTGAGTGAGTTTGTGCATAATGAAAGGAATAGTTAACATTGGGACCATGTGCTTTTTTGCAAGGGGATACTCTTCTTTGTAGTGCTCTTGATGAACAACATGAACTTGTATTGTAAAAAAAAGACTACAAGTCCCTAGTTTTTGGATTTTTGAGATTTGATATTTTTGCTTCAGGTGGCTGAGGGCCAGGAAGTGTGTGTACTGGAAGCCATGAAGATGCAGAACAGTCTGACATCAGCCAGGATTGCTAAAGTAAGTCATTATCATTGCTACAAATTACTGTAGAAGCACAAATTTTTGTGGGGATAAAATTTCCTTGATTTGTCATCAAAAGAAGTTTCATGGACATTTAATTTCTCTATTTTGAAAGTAACCCTATTCAATATATAGTCATATAATTGTTTATGCCCCCAGAGGACCCTTGATTGGTGAATAAATAAATAAAATATAGTCATATAAAATTTTGTCTGGGATTTAATTTCGTTGATAATTATTGACAACAACATAAACGAAATTTAATCCCCAGCAAATATTTGTGCTTTTACAGTAGAATTTCCATATACAGCTGAGCTTCAATATCATGAACACCCATTTCTTCAATACAATGGATATTTCAAAATGATTTAAAGAATTTTAACCTCAATATCTCCATGTCCTTGGCTATCTCAAAGTTTATCCTGGTGTCATTGAGTTGGAGATAACAAGGTTCGCCTGCATATATTTCTCTCTCAAATGTTTAAAATAACGACTTATAAATATAAGTTAACACAACGTGGAGAAAGTTTTAAATTGTTTGTAATTAATTTTAGGTAAAGAAAGTGAATTATAAACAAGGTCAAACAGTGGATGAAGGTGATGTTATTGTGGAGTTTGAATGAGAAGACATTATAAAAACAGAATGAATATGAGGAAAAAAATGATACTCCAAGGAAATCTTGTGCTGCCATTTATTAGTGCTTGAAGAACAGTGTTCCACCATCTGTCTTCACTAACTTAACCTACTGCTTTATTTATACTCACTTTGCAACAGTCCAGGTTGATTATAAAATTGTATAAAGAAGTATTAGATGTAAGAGGTGCCTTTACTTAACATCAGCATGATTTACAGTATAAAAGTTTTTTAAGGACTTCTTTAAATACCTGCATAATTTCAAAGTATTAATTGATTATTTTGCAAAATCAGTTGTGAGATTTGTGAAATTTTGAGGGCATTTGTTTACCCGGGTATTTCATTTTTGTCTAATCAGTACAGTATTAGATTAATCACTAGGACATTTTATTGGAACAGCGAAAAATCCCTATGCATAGTTCAGCTAATAGATCATTGATCAGGGGAAGTGAATGTACTACAAACAAGTATTTTCCTGTTTAAGCCTTTTGAACATGACAAGAATACCTCTGGAATTATCTCCTCACCTTCTGTGTTGTGATAATATTTAAAATCAATCTTTTTCTATTGTTGTAATTAGAAGATTTAATATACATGTATTTTATGTATCTTTGATATAATTTTGTTTTGTTTTTTATTAAACTGTGATGGATGACATAAAATAGATATTGAAATCGTAATGTTTTGTCAAAACCTTCAGCTTGATATGCATATGCTTGCATTTACAAGTACATTTTGTAATAATATCACATAATTTTAAAAATTATATTAAGTAAAAATAAGTGGAAAATTTGACATAAGCTAGCTCCAGAGAACTGAATTTTTTTAAAATGAAAAATTTGAGATGCTTGGTGAATGAATTTTTTATTACATTCATATACAGTAGGGATGTCAAAATTGCCAATAAATGATATTCGAATATTCGATAGGAGTATTCGAATATATTCGAATATTCGATAAATTAAATGCATTTTGCATTATTAAATATATATCTTCACTCTCCTGTCAAGCAGTATATGTTTTATGCCATTATTTTAGAATGAAAACTCCTGTAGAGTTCGGAAAGTGCACTATACATATATATATATTTAAAAATTATTGAATAGTATACATCCAAAACGTAATGATTGATTTTTGAAAATTCACAAGATTCTTTAATTAATTAATCGTCTTACTAAAGTCTACCCTGATACCTCCTACAAATTTATACCAAGCAGAACAATTATCTAACGGTGAAATATTAAAAGCAATTACTTTTTGCTAATTATAATTTCCTGATAATGATTTTAATGATATTTATATAAACAAGAAGTCTGTGTGTTTACTGTAAAACTGGGTCCTTACAACAATACAAGCTGATTGTTAATACTGGAAACTATTATACTACTAATTAAGTGAACAAATAAATAATTAACTCTAATAGATACACTCTTCACATTTTTAAGGTAATGCAAGAGGGGTCTTTTTTTATTTTATAAAAACTTGATTCAATTTCTAATAAAACTTGCCGGGTTTTTCTCTCTTTTTAATTCTTGTATACTTAAAAACGAATATTCGAATCACAAATTTATATTCGAATATCAACTCATCGAATGAATATTCGAATATTCGTTGACATCCCTAATATACAGTAAAACTCGGTTATAGCAAAGTCCTCGGGACCTGTGAATTTAATTTCGCTATATCTGTAATTCATTATATCCATATAATGTATTCGTATAATCATTATAGCAAATTCGCAATATGCATGTTTTCCTTAAGGTATTACTACAAAATATGTTCGGGAAGCAAATATTACAAAACATATCTTCGATAACTAATGTTTTATTATGAATTGAATTTTATATACAAATGCTAGAAGGAAATAAAGTCAGTTCAATTTATCAATTTTTTTATAATCTTGGAAAGTTCGTTATAAAAGATGTAAATTTCATTACATTTAACCTCAACGGGACTCAAAATTAGTTCGCAGTATCCGTAAATTCGTTGTATCAGAGTTCGTTATAACCGTAAATTTTTACAAAGATTTGTTAACAATTCTGCTGGGGACCCAGGAAACCTTCGCTATATCCGTGAATTCGCTATATTCGTGTTCGTACTAAACGAGTTTTACTGTACATGTATCTTTAAGAATGTTGTGTATAATTCTATTCATATTCCAAAAGAAATGTTTTAATAGTATCAAAGAAATAAAGTGAAGAAAAAAGGTTCTCAACAAGCACTCTATATAAGAGTATTTATGAAAACTGATGCATAATACTTGTATAAGTTTTAATCAGAGTTTCAGAATTGTCCTGAAATGAAAAAAGTATTTGATATTCATACACTTACATTATGAAATTTATCTGATAATGTAAATACCAAATGCTCTGTAATAATAATGTGCATTTAATATGTAGAAAGTTAAGGAGGGCGTATTGCCTGTAAGGTTTTCACTTATGTTATTTCATGAAAGAGTACTCCAAGTGGACATTATTACAGTGCAGTACATGTATGCTTATAGCAAAGTGACAATGATGGACAATTATGCGATTATGTAAATTTACTGTAGGGGTCATACATGTAATCCAGCGGAATCACTATTTCTCTTTATTCTGCAGTAGTTTTACAGTAATTTTTTATATTCAAAAAGAGATAAATAATTTGAAAGCCACTTGGTATGATAATGTTTTCTTTGTAAGTATCAGGTTATTATAAGCATGATGGCTATTTGCTTCACCATTTTAAAATACTTGCAATATACAATGTGTACAAATGCTCTAGCATCCTAAAGTATTTAATCAAGGAATTCTGTATTTTGCTGGTTGTAAGACCATTTCGTGAGATGAAAGAAGTTTACTGATGTAATCCTGTGATAAGGGTACATTCTGATTTGTTGTGGAATGTATTGCAAACGCAGTCAATTGTAGCTTTTAGATTTCCCAGTATATATTGTATTATTTTACAGTTTTATTGAATAAATTGAAAAAAATTAAATTAAATTATTTCATTCAGTCAAATTTTACTTTAATTGTTTTGCCTTATTCACTTTATTGTACAATTTAGATACATGGCAATAACGAACATTATTCAAACTCAAAAGTCCATTAAACAATACAAAACTGAAGCAGAGCAAACACGGACCTCTAAAATATCAGAGGTTAGATCAGGGGCCATGGAGAAGTGAGCATCTCCTGCTCACCGGTCAAACCCGCCGTGTGCTCCTTGTCATGATCGGGAAATATCGGGAAAATCCGTTGACAATTCAGTGAGTAAATAATAGCCTAACAATAAGTATGAAAAACGTAAGTCAGCATTTCATTTGATAAATTGTATTTGATGACAAGGTCATTGTATCGACCCTAATACTTAAGAAATGATGACTTTAAACGAGACTGCTGATATTCTTATTTCATCAACTTGTTTGTCAATATTGTACCTTGTTTTAGAAATTTTTATACGTCGAGCCTGATCTTGCGTATCGAATTAACAGAGATATATTAAAACTCTGCATATGCAGTTGATGAAGGTATATTGCTGCACAAGTAAGGGAAGTTGACGATTGAAAAGTTAAATTCATCACGTTTATCATAGAGTTCTGTTGTTAGATAACCATTAACATAATTTTCAAGTAAAATGAAACTCTGGTATCTTTTATTTCAAGCTCACAGGGAAATCAGAACAACATAAGAATGGAATGGAAATAACCATAATTGATTAATTGTTGATTGTCAATGGGTCGTCGATATATCTAAATGTCAAGTTGAAGGCCACAGTAAGAGTTTTTTTTCTCTTTTCAAGTATAAGATTTTGCACAAATTCTGCTTTGTATGAAAACAAAAATAGGACTGCTATGAGGCACAATTGTAGCCCATGGGAATTCCAATAGATAGTTGGATTGTATATTGTTAACGTCCAGGGCTCTTGAATTTTTCACTCATATGGAGACGCCACCACATGCCGGTGGAGAACTGCAAATTTTGTCCTATACTCGGCACTCAGGGCTATTGAGCAGTGACTGTGGGGATCTTTTTCTTGCCAGCACCTAATGCGACACAGGACCTCGTTTTATACGTTCTCACCTGAAGGACCGGCCTCCACGTCTGACCTGGTCTTCCCCCCAATAAAAAAAAAATCAGAAACTCAAGCATCTCTTTGATATCAACTTCAATGTACTTGTGTGTACAATCAGATTGCTTTTTAACAAAGTAATTTATAAATGACCAATGGCAAGGTAATTAAATTTACGAGTTCCATTTTTATTGAAAATTTAAAGCAGCTGTTAATGATATCAAAATGCCTGGCTTTCAGCTCCGCCCCTGGCTAGCAGTTCGCTGCGAAAGAGTAAGCAAAATACAAGTATGCAAGTCTTCTCTGCCAGGTACAGCCTCTTCACAGTTAGACATATGTGGGATCCTCCTCGGGGTAGCGGATGGAAATTGGGTACATAACGGCCCCAAGCAGAACCACACGATTTTGGAGGAGTCTTAGGTCCCTCAATGCACGGCATGCATGGCCCACCGGGGGTGTGCGTTGATATTCCCTGTTGTTCTTTTCCTTCCATTCAACTTTTTTTTATTTGATAGAGATCTCCCATTCCTTGTTCAGAAGCAGCTTTCCCAGCTTCTCTTGCTATATTTTCTATAAAGCTTTTCTGATCTGTCTTTGTTACTTTCTTTACATCTCTATTAGAATTGGAAGTTTGTTCTCTTAGTCTCTCTTTTATTCTCTCTGATTGGGCGTTACATAAATGAGTTTAAAGGTCTTTCCTTTTATCAATGATTTTCCAAGTATCTGGTGTAATCCATTCCTTATGCACCTGCCTTTTAAACCTTAGAGTCTTCTTGTTTGTTCACGGAACAAGCTGCAAATTTACCACAGTGCTCGTCAACTACTTCCTCATTCTTAACATCACCACATTGCAAAACCTGAAATCTGTTCTTGAGCACTTTAACGTAAAACCTTTGCTTCACTTTGTTTTTCCCTTAGCTTGCCTGTGTCTATTCGCCTAATGTTGCTTTTTGGCGCTATTTCCATCAGCTTGAGCTTTATGCTGGCAGTAACATTAAGGTGCATGTTGATCACTTCCAACATCAGCCCCACGCTTCACTCTCATATCCTTTAAAGATCTTTTCCATTTTCCATTGATGGCAATGTGGTCAATTTGGTTTTTATCTCTCCCTCCAGGTGACACCCATGTGAGTTTGTGTATCTCCTGATGCTGGAGCAGTGTTCCACCAATGACCTTGTTGTTTCCACAAATTTCCGTGAAGTATTTGCTATTCTCATTTATACTTCTACAGCCATGCCTCCCCATAACTATTTTGAAACCAACATAAATTATCGTTTCCAACTTTCGCATTGAGATCTCTCATGATGATCGACAGATCTTGCTTTGGAACTTATTGAAATTCGGCCTGTAGAGCCACATAGATATATTCTTCTTTAATCTCACCTTCTCCTCATTTGTAGGGGCATAAACCTGTATTATGGACGTCTGTACAAGTTTTGTTATCAGTCTTACTCTGATGATTCATTATAGGGTGATATTTTATTAATGTTTTTGCTGCTGTTTTACTTAGGATGATTGCAACTCCCTCATGGTGTTGATTGTCCCTTCTTCCAGAGTACAAAGAAACCTCTCCTGTATTGGCAATATTCTTCGCATAATCCGTCCATCTACACTCGCTTATGCCTTGTACATGAAGCTTGTTTTCCTTCATCGCTCTCAGAACTTGAGCCTGTTTACCTGTTTCATAGATGGTTTGAACGTTCTAAAAACCGACTCTCATTTTTAGTTCGTGTGTTTAGTATACTTCTCATGTTGAAACCTTTCTGTCGGCTTTCGCTCTTCACAGTCAAATATGCAGTATTCTGATATGTTTTTAAGGAAGAGGAGATTACACCCTTCCCAAACCCCCAACCTGTACAACATAGGTCATTTGTCTATGGTTTCCTACCAAGATCTATGGCTTTCTATAGCTAGCGAGTCTAGATCTGCCCGTGATTTCTTTCTTTAGAGTTTATCTTCTAACAGGTAACTGCCTAAATACTAGTACCCAGCTAACGCCCTTACCTGAGCGGATTTCTGTAGGGATTACTCCTTAGCCTTTCCTTCTCCAAGAGGTAATCACAAGTCAGTGGTTTGTAGCTATTTACCCATAGCTGGGGACTAAGATTGCAGGTACACAAACATGCATGTGACGATCTCATTACATCCGAAAGAGAACAAGATGGAAAATGGAGAGAACACTTTGAAGAAGCGTTGAACTGCCCTGACTGGCCTGAGCCCAACGAGCTGGCACACATACTGTTGTTAGCTGGAATTGATTTAGAAAATGAAACAGAGGAACCATCTAAAGCTGATATATACGTGGGTTGTCCCGGTAAAATCATGGACAAAGCGTTTTCTCGAAAAGTAATGGGCGCACTAATGTTTATTTATCATATATATAAGTGAATCGTAATTTTTTTGATTATATATAAACAAAAATAAAGATTTTATTATGCTTGAATGTGCACTAGGTACGGTCCTACGGCGCACGGTCAAAAAACCAAGCTTATATTAAAGAAAATACACAAGTATTAATTCGAAATAAAAAGTTTAAATACATAAGATTGGGATAAAAGTTATCCTAATTCGATTCCACATTCAATTTTGTCGTCTTTTTTCAAAATTTCAAGGCATTTGGTTAATTTTTGGCAGTTTCCCGAGTATTCGAAATGGGAAAATGGTAATTTGAACACAACCCACGAAAAATGGCGACGTTTGATGACAGTACGGCGCACCGGAGAGCAGTTCAGTTTGATTTAGAAGTTGTAATATGACACCTTTAGAGATTTTAAATTAATACAGAAGAAAAAATATATAAATATCACCAGATCTTTAGTATATAAATGGAATAAGAGTTTTCTTAGCGAAGTCTTTTTTTGAGAGAGTCCCTACAAGGCAATAAAATCCCTTAAGAACATCAATTAAAGCACCTGGAAATGACCAACTGTCTGCAGAGTTATTTAACCTCCTTCCCCGCAGTCACGCATTTTAACTCATATACCATTTCCTATTTCTAACGCAAAATCACGCATATACCGTTTCCCCGCAATCACACATTTTCACGCACTTTAAAAAGTTCATTTAATCTTAAATTTAATGGCAATTTCCTTCTATTTTATACTTGCAAAAATCTTAAGAAATAAGAAAAGTTATTTTTGTATAAAAATATTACGTCATAATATTATTTGCGCTTTACTTTAGAGAAACGTGTACCACGCTAAAAGGTGCTTGCGGGGAAATGGTAAATTTCTATTTCTATGACGTGAACATTAAGTGTATGTGGCATAACAGTTCAGTAAGTTGTAAAGAGCAGATCCAAACCTTGCAGCAGACATTTTATACCCATTATTCACCAAGATCTGAAATAATAACACAATACCTAAGATATGGTCCAAAGGAAATACTATAAATGTATTTTATTTGGCGTGTATGATATTTGGCGAAAATTGATTTTTCAACAAGTTAGCGTAGATTTCATTTAGCGCATTTCTTAATGATCTTTTTCATGCAGATATATGGAACGCCGGGACTGTCTTATACAAGGATTAAACATGATATGCAGTGTTTCATTCATTATATGCGGTACTATTTTCATTATATGAAGTAGTTTTTACACTATATCGTGTGCAATTTTCATAATATGCAGTACTTCGTTCATTATATGATGTAGTTATGTCGATATATTATGTACATCTCTCATTATATGAGGTGTTTTTATCATTATATGAAGTGCTTTTAACATTATATGCGGTAGTTTTAACATTATATGCAGTGAACACAACAATATATAATGTATATCTAACATTATATACAGTATATTCATCATTATATGTAGTATTTCTGTCATTATTATGATAATGATCGTTAAGTATTATATCGGCCATGTTAGGATTCCGTCCGGTAGATTTTGTATTTCGTTATGATGTAGACACAGTATTATATGCGGTGCTTTCTTCTTTTTGATGATGATCTTTCGGAAACTTATTTTCGGAACTCTCTCAAAAATGATTCTTTTAACCATCCTTTTTAAAAAACTTCGGACTTTTTCTGTCGAATTCGGTACAATAAAAAGCATGTGTATATACATGTACCTTAAAGCAGTTAATTATGGTCACTGAACAGGTTAAAATCTTTCTAAAGATATTTGTAACAGAATTTAGTAGAGTAAATAAAATAAAATCCATTTTATTTCATGGTATGACCAAAGGAGAGGGAAGGGGGAGGGGTGTTGGATATGATCGATAAATTATAGGAGTGAACATTTTTTAAAAACATTCAACTCTAAATTTTTGTGAACAATATGGCATTTAAAAAGATTCATTTCATATACACTGTATTATACATGTAGGACAATCAATGTCAAATGATAAAAGAAAAAAAAAAAAAAACTGCATTTCTATGCCTTCAAGTACTCAGGACTTTAGCAACGACTTATAGAGAACATTACATGTATGTTTTTTTTTTCTATTTCTTAAGAGTGAGATGTGCTATTTTTTCACTATGTACATAACCCTTTCATCTCTCTTTTTTAGCCGGGCTCATTCCTCGTAGAGAAAGAGAGAGAATTTTTTTTTCTGTAAGATAGATATTGATTTTAACTTCTAATAACTTGAACAAATTAAAAATCTCCTTTCTACTCGCTAGATCTGTAGATTTTTGCGTATTTGCTTTCCTCCGTGTGCCTTTAAAACCCCGGCAAAGGGCTCCGAAAACCCACAAGTAACATGCAAGGAAGTTTCCGGTGTAAAGACGATTAATGACCCCCATCGAATAATGACCGGGGGTCATTTTTCGACAGCGAAAAATGACCCCCGGTCAATATTCTACGGCGAAAAATAACCCTTTTGCCCGTAGAAAAAGTGTCACCATCCTAAAAATTTGCAGAACCCACGTGAAGAAAAATGACCCCCGTAGAAAAATGACTCCCTGTGGATTAAAGCTGAATTTTTTAGGGGGCAAAAAAAAAAAAAAGAATTAGATAAAGAAGCATATTGGCCAAAATGCTCACCGAGCTAATTGGGAATAAATTGATGATATATTAATCTCATAACATTATACAATTATAGCTATATTTTAAGGTTAATGCGATGATTCAGAATCTAAAGGAGTAAAAGATTTATCGAGCCTAAAGGGTTAGGTAAACATTGTTTTTCGATGGTGGAAATCATCGTACTGACAGAAAAAATCAGCAGTATTATATATTATTACCGCGAATTAGAAATGGTCGCGAAAAATAGATCACCGCAAAAAAAAAACGGATATACGGTATATCCTCCGCTTGAAAAGCGGGAGGGTATATAGTGATCGGGATGTCCGTCTGTTACGCTTTGGGGTATCCATCTCTTATCCGAAACTTCTCTTATATATAAAAAGATGTGTTTGTGAAACAGCTATGCCCCTGTATGGCAACATAGCGATGATTAAACTGTTCTTAAATGCAATTTAAATATATTGGTACCCAAAGTAGGGTCTTCTCACAAGAAATACAGTTGCAAAATAGGAAAGCCCTAGCAGCACTTGTTCAAAAGTAATGGCTTAGGATAAGTTTTTGAAAGGTAGGTCAAACTCAAAGGTCAAAGGGTCAAAGTTGATGGTTTCTTAAGAAAGGTTTAATGTAACAAGGATTACATATGAGAAGTATGAAAACCCTAGCCCTTACCGTTCAAAAGTTATGGCCAAGGTTAAGAAAGTTTTTTCAGAAGTACGGAAACCTCCAAGGTCAATGTCAAAAGGTAAAAGTTTTTAATATCCAATGAAAGGTCATGCCAAAAAAATACATGTGTGAAGTATGAGAGTACTAGTATCTATCGTTTAAAAGTTATGGCCAATTTGGCATTGTTTTGTAAAATGGGACAAACTCTAAGGTAAAGGTCACAAGGTCAAATTTGGTGGTACCCAAAGTAGGTCTTGTCACAAGAAATACACATATAAAATATGAAAGTCATAGCTCCAATAAATGAAAAGTTATGGTCAAGGTTAAAGTTTTTGCGGACAAACAGACCGCCAGATAGATAGACAGACAGACATACAGACGGGCACTATAAAATTATATACCCCCCGAATCTTCTATTACGCGTACGGGAACATAAAAAGAAATGATTTTCAATTCACTTTTCCCATTATGATACAGTATAAAGAAGACGTTACAAAAATGAAAATGTTTGTTCTGATTTTCATATTAAATTCTCTGAAAAATATACTCAGAACTCAGTAAAAGGGTGGAGTAAAACAAGAATGAAGAAATGTAATGAATACTGTGTGCTATATCAAAAGGTTATATCTACATGTATAGTTTTTGCATTGGAATGACATTGTGTAATTTACACTTGTCCATAGCTTTTCAGAGTATATTTTTAGGTGTTATACCCACCCCACCTTTTACTTATTTAGGAGGAAGTCCATTATCAACAAAAGCAACAAAAAAAAAAAAACTACCCTACCTTTATTTTTCTATAAGAATGGACTAAAAATAAGCTTTAAATAATCTACTATTCTACTAATTTTCAACTGTTACTTTGCTACAATACTTTCAAGTATACCCCCACCAACATTTAAAGTATGCTTTAATCATGGAGAAGTAAATTATGATATGATAGTACTTGTGTGAGGGCTTAACTCCATTTCAATATTTTATCTAAAGCCTCTTTCAGTATTATTGAAAGGTATAAAGTTTTATTTATATTTTTCTTTTCATTTTTTTTTTAATTTAACGTAATGTGTTTTTTTTTTTTTTGGGGGGGGGGGATAAAAATTTCCTCCTCTTTCATTGTCAAATGGGATTTGCCAAACTTATACAAGCTTAAAGTTGAAATGAAGGAAAAATTAATTTTTCCTATTAAAGAGTATTTGAATTAACCTGATTGTTGCATGGTTTGATTTTTAAAAACAAGTGGAATATCATTCTTTAAGCAAACATTAAAAGAAGGAATATTGAAAAGAAATTTTATTTACTTGACAATTAAAGAATCTCTTTTCATACACAGTTTTAGCATTGAAACACTACATGAATCTCTTAATTTTTAATTTCTCACTTGAAAATGTTCATTTGCAAGTCTGGTTGTTCTACCGAGGGGGGGGGGGGGGTATAAAAAGAATATGCATTTGCAAAGATTTAATATCTTTAATCATATTGTGATAGTCTGCCTGTATAGGATGGAACATATGAAAAATATACAGCATCAAGGCGTCCTGTCATCCATTTTAATTTTTATTCACTCGTCCGAATGAAATCTTATTAATTCGAACAAATAACTTATTTGTACGCACCGGTATTAATTCGTTTGCTACAAATTTCTACTTTTTCCAAACAATTCTTTTCCTAAAACGGCAATCAGATTTTGGAACGCATGCGCAGTTCGCAGTTCGCAATTCGCAGTTCAAAAGTGAACTGCATTCTAGAACGCAGTTCGCAATTCAAATTCTAAACAAAAGTTTGGGGTCTGAAATTTGGGGGGTGGGGTACTATTGGCCAGATACCACTTCTATGAAAAAATGGTGATTTTAACATCTCTAGTTTCCGAGATATAGTCCTCTAGTTTTTAGCCCTACTATATAATACTATACGAATAAACATCGGGCTAGGGGACATCGAAGTCCCCTACCCTGGGGTCTGAAATTATTGGGGTGGGGTATTAGGGGCCAGATTCCACTTCTATGAAAAAATGGTGATGGTACCATCTCTAGTTTCCGAGATATAGTCCTCTAGTTTTTAGCCCTACTATATAATACTATACGAATAAACATCGGGCTAGGGGACATCGAAGTCCCCTACCCTGGGGTCTGAAATTTTGGGGATGGGGTACTAGGGGCCAGATTCCACTTCTATGAAAAAATGGTGATGGTACCATCTCTAGTTTCCAAGATATAGTCCTCTAGTTTTTAGCCCTACTATATAATACTATACGAATAAACACCGGGGTAGGGGACTTCGATGTCCCCCAGCCCGATGTTTATTCGTATAGCATTATATAGTAGGGCTAAAAACTGGAGGGCCATATCTCGGAAACTAGAGATTGTACCATCACCATTTATTCACAGGAGTGGTAACTGACCCCTAGTACCCCACCCACAAAATTTCAGACCACACAGTGTATGTTTAAATTTTGAATTGCGAACTGCGTTCTAGAACCCAGTTCACTTTTGAATTGCGAATAGCGAACTGCGAACTGCGTTCTAAAATCTGAACGCCTTCTAAAACAACGTATCAATGGAGTCAGTAAAGAAAAAAAATTAAATTCATAAATTTTATCTCCAGCGTGCATTTGATCCATTTACATGTACCATCTTTGATTTTCTAGGTTTGCTCCTTTATCAGAGAAATTATTAATTGTTTGATTGTTAACTGCTTAAAACTGAATTGTCAATATTTCGACAGAGAGAAATGAAGAACTTTATTACCCCTACGTGCTAAGAAGAACGAAGATCAAATCTATTTGAACAAATGCATGAAATACACGAAGGAAGAACAATTAAATATCATAATACACAGCATATTTTTCCCTTTCAACTGTTATAAATTTTGTATCACTTTAAAGGGGGTCATTTTTCAATGGGGGTCAATATTTTATAGGACTAACATATAAAATATTGACCCCTAGAACTCTTTTTCTACAAAAAATGATTTTATTCTACGGGTAGGGGGTCATTTTTTGTCGTTGAAAAATGACCCGCGGTCATTATTCGATGGGGGTCATTATTCGTCTTTACACCGGCCAACTTAAGCTATACCATTTTTGGACCATTTTCAGAAGTAACTAACTTTTAGAAGTATGCATAAAATATTTTTAATCAATGAAGAGAAAGGATTAAAATGCTCCCGTAGTATGCAGATGGATGGGGCTAACTTTTTCTGAGAATAATCTTAATTAATATTTTGATTTGTTACAGGAAGCCCCCCTCTACCCGGCCCCCTCCTAAAAAAGATTTTAGAGTGTAGTGCATAGTTTGTTTGTTTAATTGTTTTTTTTGGGGGGGTTGCTTGCCAAATGTTTTTGGAGGCCCCATTCTTATAAATGTAGCTATGGACTTGAAGTGGCCGTGGTGTGATTCTATGCAAGAGTGCTGGGGGCACCGACCCGGAAACACCCCCCTTTCAAAAATTGCTGGATCCGCGCCTGATACATTGTATTAATTTCACTTTAGTTTTTATATAGGAGTAAAACCTTGAAGAATTAAGTAAAATCCACAACTCAATACGTTTTCTGTTCTGAAAATCGTTTATCTGTCCTTGTTACATTACATAACATTCACATAGTATTTTACTAAAGACAATTTCAGCAATTTTTTATACACCATAGTTTAACAATACAATGGAACAATAAAATGATTTCAGTAACATGTAAACCCCTTACCTCTCTCTATCTCAAGATTAAACTATGTACTGAAGTATTAATTAAACTGACTTCGATTTTTTTAATATAAGTATAAATATGTGATTATATATTCCGCGATAATTGGCTGACGTGTAGTTGATTACCAAAATTATTAAAGATAAACCAAAATTTTTTAAGTATGTTCATATCAAAGGACAAAAAAGGGAGAACTTCCTAACACTACGCGTTCCGAAAGGTAATCATCATAAAGAAGAAAGCACCACATATAATACTGTATCTACAACATAACGAAATGCAAAATCTA
Organism: Saccostrea cuccullata; assembly: GCF_032062105.1. Classification (NCBI taxonomy): domain Eukaryota; kingdom Metazoa; phylum Mollusca; class Bivalvia; order Ostreida; family Ostreidae; genus Saccostrea; species Saccostrea cuccullata. The sequence goes on from NW_026930258.1 coordinate 15,652, forward strand.
CCGCACGGAATGCTAACATGACCGGATATAAACTTATACGATCAGCATCATCAAAATAACAGAAATACTACATATAATGATGATAATACTGTATATAATGTGAGATGTACATTAAATATTGTTGTGTTCACTGCATATAATATTAGAACTACCGCACATAATGATAAAAGCACTTCATATACGAGGGCTGTTCAATAAATAATGTCTTGAACTGTATGACATACAATACAGATATCATATGACATTAAACCTGACTTTCTCTCATTATTGAATCTTTACTGAATTCATAACAGTTTATGTGACCACTTTTCATCGCATAGTTTCTTCGTGAGAAGCTGGGAAACAAGGGCTTTTCGAGACACTGCATTATAAATGAATGGAAAAGAACCAGTATACTAGAGTGAAAATAAAAGCTTCATTAAAGCTTCTGTAAAACTTGTTAAAAATCCCAAAGAAATATTCACTGAAACATGTGACATTTACAGCAACCAATGCCTGTTTTATAGACAAATTAGCAAGTGAATTTCAATGATAAAAAAAATATATAATGGGCATCAAAAATGTGTACCCTCCTTGCCAACAAAAATTATAACAACTTATGCACTGTTTGCCAAATTTCAACAAATACTATTTGATGATGTATGATTGACTTTAAGACACATAGCAAATTCAATACACATCATATCGGGAGTAGTTTACACTATTTTTAAGAAATGTTTGACAGTAAAAAAGCTTGGTACTCAAAGGTCACCCTATATTTTGAAAAATGAGTGAAAACGACAGCGTGTACGAAAGTCTTTTCAATTATTTTAAAATATCAATAATTGTAGTAATCCACGTTTGTTTTATATTCAAACAGATATTGGAACATGAATATATTGCTTAAAAGCATCAAAACAAAATTTACCATAAGAAGTACTAGATAAAAACGGCGAAGGTCTGACAAGAGCAAAGGTATGCAAGAGCACAAAGACTGATTTATATGCAATTTTCTGAAATATTAGTGGTATTGTTGTTCCAATTCGTATTCGGGGAGACAGTATAATATCTGGAGGAGTCTAGAAAGCAATTATTTTGCATAATGATCAAACGGTTTATTAGAGGAAGGACCCAGAATCAGGAATCCACTACATCGAATTCCTTCATGACAGCGTCCAAACCCGCATGCCCTGAAGAGTAAAGGGGGTTTCGGGATAAACAGAAAGTTAGTGTTTTTTCACATTAACAATATTGGCCAGATCTTTGACCTTTTGACTTGTTTCAATTTCCAAACTTGAAAAAAAAAAACACCTTTCAGAAGGAAAAAACAAGTCCAGGAAATCACTGGATCTGCCATTTTCCAGTATACTAAGGGTCATACCCAAAAATGAGTTCTAAAAACAATCAGAAATTGGATAAAAAATGTTAAGGACATGTGTTTGGTTTAATAGATATTAATAAGTAAAATTATGAAGACTAAATCATTGAAAAGCGTCTTTTGCTACTTTCTGAGCACCGAGGACATTATTTATTGAACAGCCCTCGTAATGATAAAACACCTTATATATTGCAAGATGTATACATAATATATTGACAAAACTACATCATATAATGAACGAAGTACTGCATATAATTAAAGTTGCACACGATATAATGTAAAAACTACTTCATATAATGAAAATAGTACCGCATATAATGAATGAAACACTGCATATAATGTTTAATCCTCATATAAGTCAGTCCCGGCGTTCCATACAGATACGTGCCAGTCATTTAGCATTGTACTTGAATTAGTGGAAGTTTCTCTTCGTCAAAAGCACTAAAAAGAATACACAGCCAAATGTAATACGTTTACAGTATATTATCAAACTGCCAAAGAAGGGAGATCTAACTAACTGCAATAACTGGAGGGCATCACCTTACTATCAATACTTAATAGTAAGATTTTCAGCAGAAAAATAAACAACAGAAGAAAGACTGCAGTCGATGCCAAAAAAAAAAAAAAAAACAAGAGCAAGGTTTTAGGAAATGAAGAAGCTGTTGTGACCAGGTGTTTACATGTACCTTACGAAACATTAATAGAGAAATGTACAGAGTGGCAAAGACAGCTTACAATAAACTTTATAGATTTTGAAAAAGCGTTCGTCAGTTATTCACAGAAAGAAATTAAAGCTTATGGAAGATGGTAGTTACGTCACATTATCCAAAGACCTGAAACTGTTCGATTCAGAAAATCCTTTAGGTGTAAATTGGGGTTTATACCCGATATCTCCGTTAATTCTGCATCGATTTCAATGCGTTTTTTGTTGGGTTTATTTTACCGTAATGTTTAACATATAATAGAATTGCGATTCATTTCCATTACCCTTGAAGGCATTCTTGAACACCATCAAAGAGAGTAGAACTGATTAAAGCCTTTCACTTGGAGTTTAATTGCTCTATAAGCAATTCATCAGATACATGCTTCATAGTAAGATCCGGTGTGAAGCTGGGCTGTGTGATGTCAGGAATACAGGAATAACATGGACTCTTTTCACCAGTATTGAATACCTATTTTACAAAAGAACTTATGACGAAGACCAAAAATTCAGTTCACTGTAATTTTTATTCTGTGGTTTATGGAATCCAGTATATTTTTATTTAAAAGCAATGAAGAAATGAAACGTGTTAATTTCAATATATTTACAAGTTATAAATTATTTAAACTACACAAATACTACATGAAAAAAATTAAGCTGAATGTACAATTGGTCAATTGCATCGGTACTTACAAAAGAATAAGCAGCACCGATTCTAAATTCATCCTGTACATTCCTTGTCTTTAAACACCATTGCCATATTGATATATAATTCACAAAAACGAAGAAAAAAGCTAGTGTAGAAAATACTATGAGCCGTCCTAAAATGTTACAGTTGTTTGATCTGAAACAAAAATATAAACAAGAGGGCAATGTCACAAAGTGTAACATTTCATGCACTTACTGATATACCAGTTTTCATTGTTTTACTTCTTTCCCCAACCAAGCCATGAAAACAGTCTCCCAGGCTGCTGTGCAAGTTCCTGCCCAACCGCACCAATACCGCTCACGATAGAATGGCCCGCACTTTCAAAATGCGAAACTGCCACCTTTAGAAAACTTTCCGTAATGTTTTCTTCAATTTCTTTTTTCGCAATCTCCATAAGTCTGTCACTTTCATCCGTTTCGTTTAGTTTTTTAACTAAATCCGCATGTTTTTCACGTAGCTTTTTGATTTCTTCATCTTTCTTCTTGTCACTGGCTTCCCGATCCTCCATATGCTTTTTAATTTCTTCCTTTAACTCCTTTTCAAGACGTTCTCTTTCTTTTTGACGCTCTTCCTCCTCTTTCTGTCGTATCTCTTCTGCTCTTTTTCTCAGAGCTTCTGTAGCCTTTTCATAATCTTCATTGGAGTAAAACGGCAAATTATTGTCACTCAAGTTATTGTGAATAACATTAAGCAATTCCAAAATCTGCTCTGTTTTGTTTCCATCGTTATCTTTATTATTTAAGAAAAAGTATCTATTACTACATTTCGAAAGCAGCTCCTTCAAATTTCTGGGAACATGTTCTAGAAAACTTGATATTGTGATCTTTTCCGCGTCCATTTGGTCTTTGCCTGTAAAAACAACTATGAAATACTGGTAAATAGTATCCCCAAAGTGGTTAACAAATTTCTGCAAAGCATTCTCCTCTTCCTCTGTAAATCTCGACGTGGCTTTTAAAACGAGCAAAAAAGCATGGGGACCGGGAGCTGACAAACCGATGCATTTCACAATTTCTTTGATGGTTTCCTCGTTTGACATGTCCGTATCGTAAAGACCTGGGGTATCGATGATTTCCATAGATATTCCGAATCTTTTTCGAGCAACACGACTGCACTTCTTTGTAACTGAAATGTTTCTTAAAGCTGATAGAAAGGACTCTTCGCCAAGAATAGAATTTCCTGTTGCGCTTTTGCCATTGCCTGTTTTTCCAAGGAGGACAATGCGACGTTCACTATTACTTTCTGTGAAAAGTGAGAAAAATATGTATGAAACTATGATATTCATATGATTGTATATTTGAATAATGTCTCATGCTTTACAATTTTTCGATTCTGGAAAATTAATCCAATTGCTTCTTATTTCTAGTCTTTATGAAGCGTTAAACACTGTAATAAATTCAGATGGTATAAAGAGCAACTAAATGAGAAAAATGGCACAGTCACTGACTCTGACTCAGATAGGGTCCAGTTAAAAGCCATCGTGAGAAAGTTAAAATGTACTTAGTAGAGGCTTTTTTTATAACAAAATCATAACATAAGAAATTAAGGCACAGAACACTCAAATGTGTGTAAGATAAGACAGAACATGTATTAGATGTATTAAGTCTTTTACAACATTTGCTTAAAGATCCTCATTTAAATTAAGGCACAGACTGTGGACAAAAGTATCGGACCGATTAACGTCAGTTTATATATGGATGCAAATTTTCGCGTTATTTTGTCCCCCGCTTTCGCGAAAGTGAGGGGACATTAAATCTCATCCGTCTGTCCGTCTGTCAACCAGTCTGTCCGTCTGTCACAAAAACTTTAACCTTGCCCATAACTTTTGATATAGTGGAGCTATGACTTTCATATTTCACATGTATACTCCTTGTGACAAGGCCTTTCTTTGAGTACCACCAAATTTTACCTTTTGACCTTGACCTTGGAGTTTGACCCACTTTTACACGAAAATTTTAAACTTTTTATTTGGCCATAACTTTTCAACGGTAAAAGCTAGGGCTTTCATACTTATATTATCACATGCAATTTTTGTGAGAAGATCTTTCATTGGAGACCAAGAACTTTGACTTTTTGACCTTGGAGATTTCCGTACTTATGAAAAAGCTTTAACCTTGGCCATAGCTTTTGAACGGTAAGGGCTAGGAATTTCATACTTTAAATATCTAATCCTTGTGATTAGACCTTTTATTGGATATCAACAACTCTGACCTTTTAACCTTGACTTTGAAGTTTGACCTACTTTTTAAAAACTTTTAATTTTGGCCATAACTTTTGAACGATTCAGGCAAGGGCTTTCATACTTCACCTATGTAATACTTGTGGCAAAACCTTTCATCAAATTTGACCATTTGACCTTGGAGTTTGACCCACTTTTACACAAAAATTCCAAACATTTACTTTGGAATTAACTTTTTAACAGTAGATACTAGGGCTTCCTTTTTCACATATGTATTTTTTGTGACAAGACCTTTAATTGGATACCAAAAACTTTTACCTTGGACCTTGGAGATTTTCCTACAGTGTACTAATGTAAAATACTTTAAACTTGGCCATTCCTTTGAAGAGACCTTTCATTGGATACGAACAACTTTGACCTTGACCTTAGAGTTTGACCTACTTTTTAAAAACGTTAACCTTGGCCATAACTTTTGAACAGCTCGGGCAAGGGCTTTCATACTTCACATATGTAATACGTGTTGCAAGACCTTTTATTGGATATAAAGAACTTTGACCTTGACCTTGGAGTTTGACGTATTTTTTAAAAATGTTTAACCTTGGCCATAACTTTTGAACGGTTCGGGCAAGGGCTTTTATACATTACCTATGTAAATTAAATATTTTTGACAAGACCTTTCTTAAGAAACTAACAACTTTGAACCTTTGACCTTGGAGTTTTACCTACCTTTCAAAACCTTATCCTTGACCATAACTTTTGAACAGGTGGTGCTAGGACTTTCATATTTCAAAATCGTATTTCTTGTGAGATGGCCCTACTTAGGATACAATATATTAAATTTGCACTTAAGAAAAGTTCAACTTTTTTTTTTGGCCATACGGGGTCATCAGTGTTTCACCTCCTTATAACTTTTGATTGAAAAGAGATAGGGCTTTCATATTTAACATGTGCATTACATGTACCTGTGACTAGATTTGACACAATATGTCATGAAAAAATGACATCCCACCCACAAAGACCCCGAAAGCGGAGGACCACAAATCTTTGAATTTGCATGTCGGTGTAGACACAATTTGATGCTACACCTTGGGTATTTTTACATTGATGGCTGCTTTCTGTTTATTTATATTAACATTATTCATCGTCTACAATATAAAGTAGGTAAAATTTGTCCCTCGTGAAATTTGTTATATCAAGGATTTTTTGAGAAGTATATTTTGGATAAGTACATAATATGTAGTGCACGTGTATGACTCAAAATCGCAGAGAAAATAGGGGTCAGTTTGTGTCTTACTTAGCAACGGTACAATTAAGTTGACCCTTTGCACTTAAATTTGAACTCTTTTCTTAATCATTTAATTTCTATAAAATACTTGATTCTGATTGGATAAAAAAATTCTTTTGATAACTGCATCAATAAAATCTAGAGTTCGCTTCGCGCATTGATGAAGTTTTCCGTCCAAATTTTTTCTTTGATACATCGATCAAAGGAAAAAATATTACATTCATTTCTTAAATCAATTTAATCTTTTATCATATTTCATTAGATGTAACAATGGCTGTAATTGTAATTTTATTTTACGTAAAATAGTTTGAATGATATTTATCATTGAACAAATATTGCAAATTAACGCGTTAATAAGTATGTGGTATTATGTGACCTTTTTACACTACAAAAGTAACAAATTTGGCCTAAAATAAAAATTTGTTTGTTTGCACTTGCCTACCGACCCACTGAAAATGCACCTGACCCAAATTTTTTTTAGATATTAGTAAATTAATTTTTCCCCAACTTTTTCAGGATATTGAAACTGTTTCATTTTCAAATTTTGACCTTTTTTCAGTGGTTTATAACACTAGTGGAGCTTATTCGTGTTTAGTAGGCCAACGAAAAGCTTTATTATTTATTATCTAACAAAAAATCTGAAATCCCCCCCCAAAAAAAGAATGCCTACCTACCGACCCAGTCTATAAATTATTTATAGGTCGGCAATTGCAAACAAAGAATTTTTAAGCTTAGCCTAAATAGGCAATAAAATATTTTCTTGCATCAAACTTTTTACGAGTTAAGTCCTAATCATGATCAGTGACAAGTATCGAGTAGTTTAAGATAATGAAAGAAAAAGTTGGGGTCATTGATGTAAATTTTAAAATAATGGTCAAAATATGCGATTTTCAGTCAAAAAACTGTGTTAATTTTATCTTTACTTCTTTAATATATCTTCATTTCTCGGCAATTTTTATTGAAGAAAGGTGTAAAATTTGTTCTAAAAATATAAATGTATACCCATATTTAATATTCCACGCATATCAAAACGGAAAATATTCTCCGAGTAAAAGTATGTGAGGCTAAATGTCCAAGATATTAAAGTGAATAAATGTGCAGCTTCTGTTAAATACCCTTCTGCCACAAGAAATAGTCCCTCATGAATTTTGATTCTTTGTGAATTTCTTAAGCAGTTTTTCATTGAATGTTGAACAATTTACTTAGTTTAATTTAAATTTGTCATTAAAACTGAATTATATTAAATAGTTTTGAAGTAATAGGTTCTGCCTGAAGTTTTCTAAAAATCCGACGAGTGATATAGCACACCTTGAAAAAAATTATTGAAACAAAAACAATTATTACTATCATTTAAATCTTTTAAATACCTCGATAATCTTTTAAACATTGAAGAATCATGTACATTTTCCCTCTAATAACTGCATCCTTCCATTGTAAATAATCCTCTGTTGAAGCAATGAACTAGAACAAAATATTACTGAATGCAAATACAATGTAGTAATTAGTAAAATACATGAGAGAGTTTTTCGATATATGTATGTAACATTGGACTCAAAAAGTGAAAATGAACATAACATCACTTCAAAGACCTTAGTGTTCTCCGCGGTTTTGAAATACTAAATCCATTTCTGAAATGCGTCACGGTATGCTGATTTAAATTGACATTTGAGGTACTGACAATTTGACAGTTTCAGGTTTTGAAAGAAAGGAAAACAGTCGCGTGGACTAGATCAGAGGCTGTTCAACAGAGTGAGCGCTCGCCAGAATTCCTTATATACCCGATAGAAATATTCGCGATCGCTCGATCTGTTAAGGTAGGATTCTTCTCACAGTTCTTGTATTTAAAGATTAATGAAATTTTCACAGAATCAAGAGGACAATATCACTAAGTGATGGCATCAGTGAGATTAATATTAGAAGCAAGGTCAGGTCAAGGTCATTACCTTTTTCCTGGACATTAAGAATAAAAAAATTACTGTTTCCAATCATGCAATCCCTACTTGTAATTCAAAAGATTGAATGTTTTTCTTTTTGCATAAAAAGATGCTACCATATAGGGCCTATAAGATGATGTTACCAAATTGACACGAATAATTTAAATAAAATGGGTATTTGCTAATCCGAATTTCCTCTACTTTTCTGAATTTTTTAGGATCTATTAGTTATTTTTTATGCTTCCTATATTTAACTTTTTCCAATTTTCACATATAGTAAAGTTGTCACATGAAGGTACAAAATTATACAAAAACTAAAACTTTTGATCGTTTACTAAGAGAGAAATAACACTTTTTTACGGATTTTTGGCTCAAATCTATTCTTAGATTTGAAGCATTTAAAAGCCAACATAGTTGTAGTATGTGTGAAAAATCATATTTATTTGATATATTTTGAAACTTTAGTCCCTTATTATTAATTTAACTTACATTTAAAAATTTCGTCTAGTCTATGATTGCGTAAAAATAATAACTAAATTCACTGTTATATAAGAGTTTTGAGAGGCAGAAAAGAAGATATTTTCATACGCCACCATTCCGCCAAAAATATAGTCCTTGCTAGTTTTCAAACGCAGTTTTCCATTTCTATTTAAAGTTGTATAATTAAGACGAGGAAAGAAAAATCTGATCTTTTAAATCTCTTACATCTAAATATATAAGACACATCAACAAATGTACTTTGAATATTCCATCTAGTCAGAAACCAGAGAAGAATCCTACCTTAAACAGGCTTCTAGAGAGTGCGGTGGGTTAGCAAGACGGTAATCTTCGACTTGAAAAAAAATTGCACCTCAAGCTCAAATGTGTGCGATGGAGCATTATCATGAAAAAGATTAAAGGTATAAAAAAATATTTTGATAAACCACGGACTTACTGTTAATGTTGTTTTTTCATCAGCAATGAGTTGGAACATATGTTCATGGTCATCCTTCCCTGTACGCTTCCCATGTTTAAATTCGCAGTGATCTAGACAAAACTCCTTGAACTGAGTTTCCTTAGATTTCTTGTAGATACGAAATTTATTCTTTTCCACGACACACCAACGCCTCTTATCCTTCTCACCAAACAGCCCTTTAAAAATATTTCGAATATAAAAAATCTTACTGGAAATTGGTTTAAGGAATCACTGTCTTGTAAGTATAGTATGCCAGGGCGAAGCCAGATATGCATAAATTATCCCATGTTTCCCACTATCGTTGATGTCTCTTGTATAATATACTAACTAGACAGTGATTCCTTATATTTCCATTTCATTGTGAAATAAAATTGTAGATGCCAATTTCAATAGTCCTTGCCCACTGACGTCAAACACAAAGGCAGCCGCACGAGATTTACATGCAAATTTGGACTCCTTAGCATCAGACACAGAGACAGATGTGCACGAGATTTGCATACATACAGACAGTTGTATTAGGCCTCCTTAGCTCCTGACCTGTCGACCTGCCTATTTACATTCCGGTATAATTATCAAGAAATCAACTCTGCTAACTTTCAAAGGGTTATTACAGAGGAAAAAAAAAATCAGAAATGGAAATACATCCATCTAATTCCAAAAAAAGTAAAACACATAATGCATTGTGCAGTGTCGAAGAAATTGTTTGACCCCCCCCCCCCCCTCATAAAAAAAAATCCATATATTTTTATATCAAACTTATCTCTTTTTAAATTCTGTTTTAGATTTTAAAAAAACATTATTCATTAATCCAATAACAAAAAAAAAAGCAGAGGTAATGCCTCCTCCGAAGCTTTAACAAATACCCAGGTATATCATCACCTGGGGTGCCAGGGGCTTTCTGGGTCAGATAGAAAAAATAATATTTGCTAAATCAAATGATTGTGCAGATATTTTGACAGCTTTACATCATATCAAAGGTAATAACGATATTAAAAAATAACAAATATATATATATGCTATATGTATAGATGATAGCTCATATTTTATAAGCATAATTTCATTTGTTTTTAGCATCATATATAGAAATATAACTTGAAAACTTACGACTTTTCAACTTTATACACAACCATTCCCAATGATAATTTAAAGTCCAGGCTTTTTGATATCATTGACAGTTTTTTTTCTGAAAGATCTGAAGATTACACATCACAAGAAATATACGTAGAGGGTTCTAACGCATCAAGTTCAAAATTTCCCCCTGCGACAGTAAACACCAAAGGCCAAGTCACCTTTGGGTGAAAATATAATTATTACAATTTTTCAAATACATTTTCACAATACAGAAGATGTAATAGCTATAGTAATACATAGCAATATAGTTTGTTTTGGATGTTAATTGCCATATAGGGGTTTCATATCACATCGAAAACAAAAGTCTATACTCACCCTCCTATGACAGTTCTACAGCAAAACATATAATGTATAAATAGTAAAAAGCAGTAATCAATCACAGACGCAAGTTAAGACAATCATAGTGTGTATAGAAAGATATTGTCACAGGTTATATACATATGTAATATGAAAAGCCTATCTCTTCTTATTCAAAATTTATGGGCAATTCAAGTAACGTTTAAGTTTTTTAAAGTATGTTTAACTGCAAGATCAAGGTCACGGGGTAAAAAAATCATTGTGTATTTATAAATATCTTGTCACAGGCTTTACACAGCTTTAATATGAAAGCCCTATCTCGTCTCATTCAAAAGTTATAACCAAGGTTAAAGTTCTTGAAAAGTAGGTCAAACTTCAATGCCACGAGGTCAAAATTCAAAGTGTTTTTAGAAAGGTCTTGTCAAAGGTGATATGAAAGTCTTATCTCTTCTCAATCAAATGTTATGGCCAATTCAAAGTAATGTTTAATTTTTTTAAAAATTAGGTCAAATTTCAAGGTCAAGGTCACGGGGTAAAAAATCATAATGTTTTTAGAAAGGTCTTGTCACAGGTGGTATACATGTGTTATATATAAGGCCCATTTCTTTTCATTTAAAGATATGACCAAGTTCAAAGTTTTTGTGACGGACGGACAGACTGACAGACGAACAGACGGACAGACAAATGAGATTTAATGTCCCCCCTCGCTTTCGCGAAAGCGGGGTACAGAAATTACACAACGACCATATACATATAGTTCTAAAATGTCATGTACAATGTACAAAAGTTTTTTTCAATCCAATCAATAGATTTTTTGGTCTGTTGAGTTAAAAGGTATGCTTGAGATTTATCAAATAAAAGAGTTATTCATTGTACCAAAGAAGTCCCTTTATTATCCCATTGCTCAATGATCTTGACATAAAAGATATAATTTATATCTCAGTTTACTAACCCAATTTATTCCTGATCCCACCTCTGATGTATCGGAGGTCCGTGTTTGCTCTGCCCCTACTTTGTATTGTTTTATGGACTTTGAGATTGAGTACTGTTCGTTATCTCCATATCCTTCATGTAAGAAGATATTTAAAGTCCATTGTTCCATTCAAATCAAGTTTTAAATAGTCAAAGCCTGTTAACAATTTTGTGATGCACATGCAAACAAAAGACGCAGATTGAATATGGTCTAAGGAACAAAGAATTATGCCAAAACAAGGTGCGGGAGACTTGGTTATGTTGCAATACATTTAGCTATATACGTATGACCAAAAAATACATCACATTGACACTTTTTATTGTTATATATTTTTCATTTATTAAGAAAAAATGAATGAATAAAGTTAGCTCTTAGAGATGGACCCCTTATTCCTTCTACCGACAAAGAATACAGTATGATATTCCAAAAATCATCGTTTATTTATATGTTCTTGAAAAGTTAATTAAGTTTGGAATTACATGTAAATATTGTTTATATCTTTACCTAATAATTTTTAATTTTATAGTCATAATATATTCTATAAATATAATAATAATTTATGCTATGATAAAAAATGGTGTTTGTTTTAACTGTTTCAAATGATTTTCATATCATGATGGCATAAAATTAATTTCGAGGAAGTGAGCTTCGCTGCATCCTTAACTCTTTAGACAATTCGATCTAACAAATAAGAAAAAATGTTGTGAAATATATGGAAGTAACAAACAGTATTCAAGATCAAAAGCCCATAAAACAATACAAAACAGGAGCAGAGCAAACACGGACCTCGAAAACATCAGATTTTGAATCAGGTGCCATGGAGGAATGAGTATCCCCTGTCGACCGGTCACACCTTGCTCCTTGTCATGATCGGGAAATAACTGAAAAATCCGTCGTCAATTCAGTGTATAAATAATGGACTGACAATTGGTATGAAAAAAAAAATCAGTCAGCATTTGACTTAATGATAAATCGTATTTGCTGACAAGGTCATTGTATCGACCATAGAACTTACGAAATGATGACTATAAACGAGACTGCTGATATTCTTGTTTCATCAACTTGTTTGTCAACAAATACCTCGTTTTAGAAATTGTTCATACGTACATGTAGAGCATGCTATTGCGTATCGAATCAACTGAGATATATAAACTCTGCATATGCAGATGATGAAGGTATCTTGCTGCATAAGTAAGGGAAGTTGCAATTGGAAAGTTAAAGTCATCACAGAGATCGGTTGTAGATTACCATATCTTATCGACATAGGAATGGAAATTACCATTGTTAATTAACAGTACGTCATCGACATATCTAAATGTCGAGATGACGGCCACAACAAGTGTTTTTTTTTTCTTTTCATGCATAAGATTTCGCACAAATTCTGCTTCATGCGAATACAAAATTAGGTCTGCTAATAACGGAGAGCAATTGGTATCCATGGGAATTCCAATAGATTGTTGGAAGACCTGGTCTCCAAAAACCAGATAGATATTGTCAATCAAAACTTCAAGCATCTTTCTGATGTAAACTTCAGAGTAATTGTGTGTGCAATCAGAATGTCTTTTAAGAAAATAATTTTGCAGAATATTTAGTTCCAAGCCTAATTAACTTTTCAAGAATCTCATTTGTCTGTCCGTCTTTTTGTCTGTCTAGCTGTCCGTCCGTCACAAAAACTTTGAACTTGTTCATATCATTTAAATGAAAAGAGATAGGGCCTACATAAAACAAATGTATACTACCTGTGACAGGACCTTTCTAAAAACATTATAATTTTTTACCCCGTGACCTTGACCTTGAAATTTGACCTAATTTTAAAAAATTAAACATTACTTTAAATTGTCCATAACTTTTGAATGAGAAGAGATAGGATTTTCATATTACACATGTAAATCACCTTTGACAAGTCCTTTCTAAAAACAATTTGAATTTTGACCTCGTGACCTTGAAGTTTGACCTACTTTTCAAACACTTTAACCTTGATCATAACTTTTGAAAAAGAAGAGATAGGGCTTTCATATTAAAGCTGTGTAATGCCTGTGACAAGATATTTATAAATACACAATGATTTTTTACCCCGTAACCTTGATATTGCAGTTAAACATACTTTAAAAAACCTATACATTACTTGAATTGCCCGTAAATTTTGAATAAGAAGAGATAGGCCTTTCATATTACATATGTATATAACCTGTGATAATATCTTTCTGTACACACAACGATTGTCTTAAGTTGCGTCTGTGATTGATTACTGTTTGTTACTATTTATAAATTAAATGTCTTGCTGTAGAACTGTCATAGGGGGTTGAGTATAGATTTTTGTTTTCGATGTGAAATGTATTGTGAAAATGTATTTGAAAATTGTAATAATTATATTTTCATCCAAAGGTGTCTTGGCCTTTGGTTTTTACAGTGCAGGGGGAAATTTTGAACTTGATGCGTTAGAGCCTTCTACGTATATTTCTTGTGATGTGTAATCTTTCAGATCTTTCAGAAAAAAAGCTGTCAATGATATCAAAAAGCTTGGACTTTAAATTACTATAGTTTGCAGCTAAGTGTAAAGTTTCACGTTACGTCACGATCTAGTGACAGCTGCCTCAAGGTAAATTGTACACGCCTCCTAACCGCAGGCTTTACGACTGGAACTTTCGCCTTATCCCTGATTGGTTGCTCGTGTATCAGACTATTTTCCCGTCAAAGTTGATAATTTGAGTTGGCCAATCACGTTTACGCTGGATTCATCTGATGAAAAGGATCGTGACGTAACGCAAAACTTTACACTTAGCTGCAAACAATAGCATCGTTTGGAATGGTTGTGTATAAAGTTGAAAAGTCGTAAGTTTTCAAGCTACTGATTTTGGTAAAATCTTGTGAATTCAAATTGTCCAAAAGTTCTTTGGAATTTTTGAGTATCCACATCTGATTCACACCACTTCTTGAATATATTGTTGCACAGTACTCTTGAAGTTTCTCCTTCACTACTGTTAATATCTTAGTGAGGAGTAAAGAAAGAAAGGCTTGGTTAAACATTTACTGAAACCCGCAATATATCTTTTTTGTAAGGATTCTTATGAAGTTTTGGAATCCAAGATATATATGGTAGTTCAAAATCATTTTGGTTCTTTGGGATATAAAAAATATTCAAAACTGACATATGATTTTGAAGAATTTCTTCTTTAGTAAGGGAACTATGAGTATAAGTTGGATTACCATTTGTAATATAACAGAAGCCAATTAAGGACCTACCACTTTTAAACCGATATGATAACGAATTGTCAATGTCAATTCGTAATTATGAATTAAATTTGTATAACAGTTTTAATACAGGGGGGGGGACCTATGTCATTCTACGTCATAGCAGCGTTATGTGACGTCACAATAGTGACGTTTATTTTTACCTGTTGACTTTTGCAACTGTGGTACGTATAGGCTTACCATTTTTAATAATCAATAGCGTACACAATTTCTAAATTTTAAAATACTTCAAGTAATTTTTTATGAACAATTTCTTTAAAACAATAGAAAGAGAAAATTTATACATCATTAATAGCAGTTTTATTTGATTAAAGGAGTTTGTTAATGTTAAAAATTGCTTCCTTTGGTTGATAATTCATAGCAATTTTAGTTGTGAAATAATACCTCGATAATATGCTGATATAAGTGAAAAGAGATAAGAAAAAATTCAGCAAAGAAAGCGTCTTAAATCAGGGAAATATGTTTAATTTTATATTCACCATTAATTTTATCTTCTCGATAAAACTAAGAAAAAATTTTTAAAATGTACTTGTACCTATATTTGCTAATTGATAAGTACATTTAGATTTAATTGTATAAGTAATTCTTAGGATAATTCTTATAGGAGTTGGTTGTTGATGGGTAAGAGGTTGGAGAGGGGGGTGAGAGAGAAACAGAATGATTGGAATCCAAAAAAAAAATATTAAATCAGTGTAAGTTGTTACTAATCAAAACAAAATACTTGTTTTCTGCAAAATAGTTTTATATTCAGATGTTTGCCAGTGCTGACTTACCCTTGTCTTAGTGCAGAAAGGTCAATATTTATGACACAAGAGTACGAAAATAAAAGATAACTTCACATTTCTCGTTTATTTTATCATAAAGGTATACTTGTTTCTTTATTAAAATAAATAGATAATTCAGTTCTTTCAAAAAATATGAATTACAACATTTTCACACAAAGACTTTTTAAGATATTACCTTTTATGCATGTCGGAATTGCAAAAAATACGACAAGAAAAATGGGGTAATACTTACATTGTGCTCAATTATAATTTTTCATGCAAGATAAATTACGATGATTTTGCCTTCATTTTAAAAACACAAGTCAAATACTTTGAATACATGTTGATTTTGAATGTGATTTGACATTTTTGATTCTTTTTAGCGGATGTTTGGGGTAGAACAATAATGTCTGAAAATAATCTATTTTTAGCATTTCACACTGTTTTTGCACGTGCTCCTGTGTAAAAATAAGCATAAAAGGTATTCTTTTTAATACCTAAAAATTAAGAGCAAGTGGTCATGAAAGAAATGTGAAAGTTTTGAAAATTTCACACAAAGACTTTTCGGACATAGTTCCCCCCGTAATTCGTTTAATTGTCAGAATATATTTGATTTTATGAATTCAGTTTAATAACCTAACCAATTAAATTTGTGTTATCGAATGCAACAGTATAGGTATTCAGAAAACTATAAATGAATCAATATAATGAATTTTCGAATTTCTTTTAACCAATTTACCTCGTAAAAACATTTTTTTAATTTAATATAAAGATATAGATTTGTTATAACTTTTTTTTAAATGTGGGATTCTTCTCATATTTCTTGTAAATTAAAAATTAATGCAGAATCTAGAAGACAATGTCACATATTTGTGGTATCAGTTATAAATTATAGTTACACTATAGATATTAATTGGTTAATGGTAAATACACTCACAGTTTTTAATTCACGAGGGGCGGAGCCCCGAGTGAATTAAAAACTGTGAGTGTATTTACCATTAACCAATTAATATCTATTGTGTAAGTTACTTGTACCAAAGGACCAATGAGAGAAAAGCTGGTTGACAGTTAGCACCGCCCACTTCATTCTGTCAAGCCATGGTCCGGAGTCTGTATAAATACATTTCTCTATCTGTAGGGATCGTATTTTGAATGCTGCATCTGGGGTACATGTATCGTCGATCAAAAAAAAAAAAGAATCGGAATGATTGATCATTATTGGGTACGTGCGAAGATGTTGCAGCTTAGACAGAGGGCTTGATTTTTGTCAGGAACAGAGGTAGCGATCGTAAAATATTTTATTTTAGGCTGTTATTCCTTTCGAAGACCGATTTTATTTATTTTTTTGGGGGGGGGGGGGTTCAATGGAAAACATCTCCGATTTAACTTTTTATCTATAGCGATCAATGTACAAAAAGCGCGAAATGATTTCTGACATTTTATAAAGTTTGAATGGTACTGCAAGCATAGGCGTCGGTAGCAAATTGAAGGGAGGGGCGCTTAACCAACAAAAAAAGGTAAACCCCAATTTGAAATGCCTATATATTACTAGTATGTCTATCTTTGCAAAAAAAGTGGGGGGGGGGCTACGCCCCCCCCCCCCCCCCCCCCCCCCGGTTCCGACGCCTATGTCAAGAAAAAAAACAGGGGACCTTAACATGTTTAATGTGAAATTACTATTTGGAGACAAGAATAAGAATTAATTAAGGCAATTCGAGATCAAACGTATAACGTTAACAGGATACGCTTAGTAAAATACGGAGCGAATGTCGACAAATTAATGTTAGTATTCTTGAAGTTTAAAATGTTGACTAAACTCATTTATCAGTTATTGCCAAGGTTTTGAAGTTAGCATCATTCATTCATCAGTCAAGGTCTTGTTACATGCATTATGGCTTGATGCCAAATTGTGGGCGTGACTTAAAAACTGTGGTTCTTCTGACAAATACACCACAGCAACATCAAAGTAAAATCTGAATTTACCGCCAGTCCTATGGTACAAACTAGATTAGACAATTTTATATTAGAGGCAAGGTCAGGTCAAGGTCATTACGTTTCCCTGGACATTAAGAATAAATAAAATATTACTGTTGCCAGTCATTCGATGCCTACTTCTTTTTGAAAAGATTAAATGTTTTCTTTTTGCATGAAAATATTACCATTTAGGGTCTAGAAGATGATATAACCAAATTGACAATAATTATAATTGATCTAATATGGGTATTGGATAATCTGAATTTCCTCTACTTTTCTAATTTTTTTTAAGTATATATGTAATTATTTTTGTGTGATTCATATATCTAATTTTTTGTTATTTTCACTCATGGTTAGAATTCATATACACGTAGATATACAAAATGATACAGAAACAAAAAGTTTTGATCGTTTGCTTCGGGAGAAAAAAACCCTTTTATGGATTCTGGCTCAATTTCGTTCTTAGATTGGAATCATTTAACAGCCAACATAATTGTTGTTTGTTTTGAAAATCGTATTTATTTGATATATTTTAAAACTTTAGTCCCTCATTAGTAAATTAACTTACATTTGAAAATTTTTTCAAGTCTTTGATAGTGTAAAATTTATAAGTAAATTCATTGTTCTATAATAATTTTGAGAAGCAGAAAAAAAGATATTTTCATACGCTTAAATTCCGCCAATAAAATAGTCCCTAATAAATCTCAAACTCAGATTACCATATATATTCAAAGTTGTATGATTGGGATGAGAAAGAAAACGTGAACTTTTAAATCTTGTACATATAACTATATAAGACATATAAGCAAATATGCTTTAAATCATTTATCTAGTCAGGAACCAGACCTATCCCACCTTAAATTCGTTATGACCAATAAAAAAATGTTGTAACGGATAAATTCATAAAAAAAATAATTTCGTTACAACAAATTTAAAGATTTCTTATACCAGATTAAATTTGTTTAATCAAATTCAACTAGTAGGACCTGTGGTAAAATATATGGATTCAATATAACACATTGTCAAATTTGCTAATCAAAAACTATTTAGATTAAATTAAAGAACTCGTTTCAACGAAAACGAACTATATTTATTAATAATAAATTTTGAACTCGTTATAACAAATTTAAATTCAAAGAAATATACATGTATATGCTTGGAGCAGAAAGTTATAAAAGACAATTCTTTTTAAAGAATTCAATGAAATTAATATTCTATAGCAGATTAAAATTTTTAAAACAAATTTAAACAGATTTTATTATATCAAATTCAAAAATATTTTTGATAGGTGGTAGATTGGCATACCTTTTTCTTGTTGTATGAGGTAGCCCTCCTTGCGCCATTCTGTCTCTGGAATTAAAAAGAAATGATAATCAATATAATTTTAATAAAATTTCCATTTCTATTAGTTTTCTCTGAAATAACTCTTCGAAAAATAGTTGAGTTGATTTCTCGATCATTCTAGCAGAATGTAAAACGATAGGCTAGGGGCTAAGTAGGCTTAATATGCATGTACATATCGCGCGTCTGTCTTTGTGTCTGACACTAAGGAGGCTTAATATGCATGTAAATCTTGTGCTTCTGTCTGTGCTTTTGACGTCAGTGGGCGGAGACTTTTGAAATTGACATGGGAGGCGTCGTGTAATATAAATCTATTCGTTTTCTTTTTTAAAATTTAAATTTACAATTTCATTTCGAAATGAAATGGAAATATAAGGAATCTTTGTTTAGTTACATGCATGTAGTAGAGTATGCCAAGGACATGAACGATAGTTGGATAAGTGGGATAATTTAAAGATAACTGGCTTCGTCCGTTGTTCAAATTATCCCACGTTTCCAACTATCTATCGTCGATGCCCTGGTATAATCTACTAACTAGACAGTGAATAATTAAAACTTTTTCCTGTGCACCTTATTGTGTAGATATAATAAATACATGTAAGCCTTAAATCAAGAAAATGTCGTATCTTTTTCGTATTATCTAAGAGCCCCAAAATTAAATTTTATATGTTACAGTGTATATATTGATATTTGAAAGCTAGTTTTCTTGTTTTTAAAAGTACTCTTCAAATTCTTTTAAAAAGTTTGTGCACTATCACACTCACAAAGGAAGTGTTCAATTGTATCTTCTTCTACCTGACAAATCGTACATTTCTAATTTGATGATTTTGATTTTGAATAAATTGAGTTTGAAGCTAAAACTTTGTTCAAAATTCGAAACTAAAATCATTGCTATTTACAATTATTTTAACTTTAAAAGGGATTTAAAAGTCAGTTTGATTTCTTTGTCGTTGAAATCAAATATTTCACTCCATTTTCTTTTAAAAGGCGGCCAAAGTTACTCGGGTAAGAAATGTGGTCCATGGGCCTCTTGAGGGATCAAATTATAATGTGCTGAAAAGCTCTTCACTCTATACAGAAAAGAGGCATTACAAAAAATGCTTATGTTCCCATGATTAATAAAAACAAGATGTGTTGGTGAAGCAATGATGCTCTAATATGGAGTTTATGGCGAAGGTTGAAATTTCTCAAATGCAAGTCAAACTAAAAGGTCTAGGTTAAAAGCTCAAAATTGTTGGTATCAAAAGAAAGGTCTTTTCATAAGAAATACATGCACATGTAAAACATGAAAGCCAGTGTAATAACTGTTAAAAAGTTTTAGCCAAGGTTTTTTTTTACAAAGTGTGTAAAACTCTTAGGTCAAAAATATTTATTCGAATTGAAAGGTCTTGTCACAATTAATACGCATGTGAAGTGTGAAAGCCCTAGTGTCATCTGAAAGCCATAGCCCTACCCAGTCAAAAGTTATGGGCAAGGTTAAGTGTTGAATCACATTATCTGCACATCCTCTAGGCCTTTGTATGCCCCTGTAATCGAAGATTCGAGTGTATATAGTTTTTGCCATGTCCGTCCGTCAGTCTGTCTGTCTATCTGTCAGCAAAAACATAGGTAATCAGAGATTACAGAGCTCATCTCAACGAATGTTTTCTTTAAGTTAGGCAAAGTCACACAATTACCCAACAAAAAGTGTACATCCAAAAATGCAAAATTTATGCAAATTGATCTGATACTTTGGAATAGACCTATATAAAAACTTAAAACTAGTTCTTCATCACGAAAATGTGATTAAAATCCAGGATCTGAAACAAGTTTCAGAGATTTTATCCCTTGATGCATCATTTTGGCAAGTTTGGTTTATATATGCCTTATAGTTTCTTGGTAATAGACCTGCACCCATAACTTTTACCTGATCCATTATCTAGAAAATGTATGTCGAATTCAGCATCCGGAGCAAGTCCATTAGTGTGTATCCTAAGATGTATCATCCATGCGAGTTTGCACAACATAAGGCTAACTAGTGCTAATTGTAACGGGGACCGTTACAGATGTTCCCCAAACGCTCCCCAACTCCCTTTTGGTGCCATATTCCCTGTAATCTCTATTAAATAAGAAATACTTGAAGGAATTTAGACTTAATCAAGGTCTTCCCAGAAAAATACAAAATATATTTAAAAATAGGCATTGCATGCGTGTTCATGTGCGGAACGACCATATTATTTTGTCTACACTATCTAAAATTTTAATATTACTTAATATCAAAGCATTTAATCCAAGAGTATTAAAAAATATACTCATTCGAGTGTATTTTTAATTTTACTCATTTCACGTACACGCACGTGCATAATGACTACACCTTCTTGTAGGATTCCCTTATATTTATCTATGTTCTAAATCCCATCCTGTTTGGTTGAAAAACAAGGGAGTTATAGCCATTTGAAGTTTCAGCCAATCAGATTGCAGCACACATGCATGCGCGTGATTTCATAAATTTTTATCTTTATCGTATTGAAGGATATCCTAATGCATGACTATATTTTAAATTTCAAAGCATTTCGTCGAAAAACAAAGGAGATATGACCATATAAAGTTTCAGCCAATCAGATTGCAGCACACGTGCATGCGCGTGATTTCATGGGTTTTTTTCTATATCATATTTTAGGATATCCTAATGCATGGCTATGTTTTAAATTTCAAAGCATTTCGTCGAAAAACAAAGGAGATATAGCCATTTAAAGTTTCAGCCAATCAGATTGCAGCACGCGCGCATGCGCATGCTTTCATGAAAATTTTTATATATCATGCTGTAGATCTTCATAATGTAGGACTATGTTCAAAATTTCAAAAGATTATGACAAGAAACAAGAAAGATATTGAGACTTTAGTTTCAGCCAATCAGAGCGAAGTGCACGTGCATGCGCGTGAGATCTTACTATTTTAACCATGCCATCTTGTCTATACTACTAATGTATCCTTACATTCTGATTTTCAAAAAAATTCATCAAAAAAAAAAGAAAAGTTACAGCAGTATCCATTATATTGGTCATTTCACGTGTTGCACGTGCGCGCTCTTGCAAGCACGTGCGCACAAAATGACCTTCGTTCGGCAAATCTACATAACATGTCTACTGACCCTAAAAACATTTTACCTTAGTCGGATGTGTAGTTTACAAGATCACTCGTGGACAAAATTTTCCCAGGAAGAATAATAATAATAACTAGAGCAAAGCTCGTTGCAAAGCAACGAGTAGGTCTTCCGTCCTGTTTGACCGGAAGTAGCTTTCATTTTTAACAAAAATGAGAAATAACGCCCAAAAATGGTTTGAATCCTCCAAATCCATGTTAATTAATGCAAAAATAAGCCATTTACTGCTACTTCCGGTTTGACCGGAAGTGATGACGACGGACGGAAAATTAATTTTAACGCTCCCAGAGACATATGTTACCAAAAAACTTAGCAAGAACGGCAAAAATACGCGTTTTCCGACTACTTCCGGTTTGGCCGGAAGTGACGACGCCGGGCGTATTTTGACGACTCCAATAGATTAAACTTGACATTTTGAACAACTTTGCTTCTTTGACGTATCACAAATTCTCAAAACTTTTTGAGATATAAAGGAAAAACTTTCGGCCCCTCCAGGCCCCTAATTTAAGGGGTCAGCCCTTTTTTCGAGATGTCATTTGGTAGATCTTGACATTCTACATCTTTTTTGTTCTACATGCTTTAACAAAATATTTCTAGGTAAAAATTTATCGTAGAAAAGGTGCTAAATATTTTGCAATTCCTGGTAGGACTATTTTCGGGCCATAGCGAGCGTCGGCGCTACCTACTTCCGGTGAAAATGATATACTCAATGCACTTCTCCAAAGGTTGATCTATCATCACTGAAAATTTCATACTTCTATCTTCAACGGTTTTTGAGAACATTGCCGGACAAAGTGACCCTCTAAAAATGACAAAATTGCGAAAATCTCCGAACCGGAAGTGACGTCATCAAAATTAAAGAATTTTATTTCTAGATTTTTTGATGTTCTATCAGACCTGAAAGTTTCATGAAAATCCATCGAGCCGTTTCCGAGAACTCGCGTGCACAAAATCGGTAAGAAAAAAAAATAATAATAAGAACTAGAGCAAAGCTCGTTGCAAAGCAACGAGTAGGTCTTCCGTCCTGTTTGACCGGAAGTAACCGGAAGTAACTTTCATTTTTACGAAAAATGAGAAATAATGCCCAAAAATGCTTTGAATCGTCGAAAGCTTTGTAAATTAATGCAAAAATAAGCAATTTTTGCTACTTCCGTATTGACCAGAAGTGATGACGACGGACGGAAAATTAATTTTTATGCTCCCAGAGACATATGTTACCCAAAAACTTTGTCAAGAACGACAAAAATACGCGTTTTTGACTACTTCCGGTTTGGCCGAAAGTGACGACGCCGGACGTATTTTGACGATTTCAGTGGATTAAGCTTGACATTTTGAACCACTTTGCTACTTTGACTTATTACAAATTCTCAATACTTTTTGAGATATCAATTAAAAAATTTTGGCCCTTCTAGATCCCTTATTTAAGGGGTCAGCCCTTTTTTCGAGTTATCATTTGAAAGATCTCACAATTCTTCACAACTTTTGTTCTATATGTTTTAACAAAATATTTACAAGTAAAACGATATAATAGAAAAAGTGTTAGAAATTTTGAAACGCTCAATATGACTTTTTTCAGACCATACCGAGCGTTAACGTGCGGTACTTCCAGTGAAAGTTAACAACACAGCGCAAATCTACATATGTTGCTCTATCTTCCAGAAAAGGTTTCATCTTCCTGTGATGAGCGGTTTTTAGCTCACCTGAGCCGAAGGCTCAAGTGAGCTTTTCTGATCAAAATTTGTCCGTCGTCTATCGTTGTTGTCGTTGGCGTTGTCGTTGTCGTCGTAAACTTTTCACATTTTCATCTTCTTCTCAAGAACCACTGGGCCAATTTCAACCAAACTTGGCACAAAGTATCCTTGGGTGAAGGGGATTCAAGTTTGTTCAAATGAAGGGCCACGCCCTTTTCCAAGGGGAGATAATCATGAATTTGTTAAAAATCAATGGCATTTTTAAAAAATCTTCTTCTCCCGAACCGCTGGGCCAGGAAAGATGAAACTCATGTGGAAGCATCCTCAGGTAGTGTAGATTCAAGTTTGTTCAAATTATGACCCCCGGGGCAAGGGTGGGGCCAAAATGGCCAACCCAAGTTTTACATAGGAATGTATAGGAAAAATCTTTAAAAATCTTCTTCTCCAGAACCACTGGGCCAGGAAAGATGAAACTCATGTGGAATCATCCTCAGGTAGTGTAGATTCAAATTTGTTCAAATCATGACCCCCGGGGCAAGGATGGGGCCAAAATGGCCGACCCAAGTTTTACATAGGAATGTATAGGAAAAATCTTTAAAAATCTTCTTCTCCAGAACCACTGAGCCAGGAAAGATGAAACTCATGTGCAATCATCCTCAGGTAGTGTAGATTCAAGTTTGTTGAAATCATGACCCCCGGGGCAAGGGTGGGGCCAAAATGGCCGACCCAAGTTTTACATAGGAATGAATATATAGGAAAAATCTTTAAAAATCTTCTTCTCCAGAACCACTGGGCCAGGAAAGATGAAACTCATATGGAATCATCCTCAGATAGTGTAGATTCAAGTTTGTTCAAATCATGACCCCCGGCCCTGGGGATAGGGTGGGGCCAAAATGGCCGACCCAAGTTTTACATAGGGATATATAGGGAAACCTTTTAAAATCTACTTCAAAGCTATGATTAGTGATATTTATATGTAATCATAGGTAATGTAGATTCTAGTTTGTTCAAATGATGAACGCCTGGAAGGGGGGGGTAGTAAATTCAAGCCCGATGTGCTCAGGTGAGCGCTGTGGCCCCTGGGCCTCTTGTTAAGAAGAGCGACGGACAAACTGACCCTTAAAAATCACAAAATTGCGAAAATCTTCGAACCGGAAGTGACGTCATCAAAATAAAAAAATGCATAAAGATTTTTTTACGTTCTATCAGACCTGAAAGTTTCATAAAAATATAACCAGCCGTTTTTGAGAAATCGGGTGCACAAAATCGGTAAGAAAAAAAATAATAAGAAAAACAGTGGAAAAGAAACAAACGAATAACAAGTAGGTCTTCCGCTGAAGACGGAAGACCTTAAAAATAGTGGAAAAGAAACCTAAGAAAAACAATAAGGTCTTCCGCTGAAGACATGGAAGACCTTAATAATAACTAGATAAGATCTCGTTGCGAGCAACGAGTAGGTCTTCCGTTCGTTTTTAGATAAGATCATAAAACAACTTTAAATGAATAAAAATGTTCATATCAATTATTCAAAATACGTGAGAACACATTTAAGAGTGAAATCTATCAATTTCAAACAACTTCCGGTCTTTATAATTCACTTCCGGTGTGACCGGAAGTACTTAAAATGACCTATAACGCCTCTCTGAGGGTGAAGGAATCATCCCTGATAATTTCGAGGAAAAATGCTCATTTTTTGGACTACTTCCGGTTTTGGAAAAAATAACTTCCGGTGGACATAATATAACTCGAGACACTCTATTTGCCTCCATAAGAAACATTTAAAAAAGAGAAAAATAAAATTTTACTTATTTTTTAACTACTTCTGGTGGACAACGGACGCGACGGCAACAAAAACTTTATATCCT